>NW_028300563.1:33275-80775 GCF_049724085.1 Artemia sp. Qi Xiang Cuo
TGACAGGACCACGTGGTTTATGGTTTTCCAAGTGAGAAAATTCCTGTTTTTCCATTCTCACTGACAAAAACCATAAAAACAGACATGAATTGCTGTTGACATCCATAAATGTGACAAAATTCATGGTTTTTCAAGTGAGGAAAATTCCTGTTTTTTCATTCTCACTGAGAAAACCATAAACCACGTGGTAATGTCACGAGTCAATAAGGCCTCTCTACTTGTATTATGCTTTTCCCGGGAAGTTATTGGTCCTCTGCTTCTATTTCTAACAAAGGTAAAAATTTGTCAGTCACTTGGTTACAAAGCTTCGACTAAAGCCTCATCTACTAATTGTTTTTTTTTAAGGCTGGGAAACACCTCGATTTCATTAAGTTCAGTTTGGGTGGAGTCCAAAGGATATTAGGTTAATGTTGCACCTTGGAAATAGATCGAAACTGCAATTGAACACAGGGGAAACTATAAATTTCTGCTTTGTATCTAATAGGGGGAAGCCAGGCTGAGTGTAGCTGTGTCAATAGTACAAACTTTTTTCTACTAAGAGAGAAATAATGCTTCTGAGATATAATGAATATAAAATGTTGTCTTACTATTTATAATAATTTACAATTACATATTATATAAATTGTAATAAATTATGTTTAATATAAATTAATTGCTTGTATATTCATATTTATTTAAATATAAAAATAATTAAAATATATATAATTGTTTCTAAAAGTAATTTATTATGTTAATAAAAATCGTTAAATTATATTCGATGTAAATTTATATATTAGTTTTAATTTAAATTATAAGGTATCTGGAGCCATCTGGAGTTCGGTATATAAAAATGTTATTTTGAAGAATAACTAGGGACCCTCAGAATGCAATAGTCGGTCACTAGCTGTGCTTTCATCTTGTTTAATTGTGGCTATAATGAAAACCTGCTTGTGGAAAAGGTTAGAAACTATCTGACAGCTTCTAAGAAAGCTGATAAGACCTTGGCCTCAAGTGAAGCAATGGCTTCAGCTTCTTTGACTACTTCCCCTACATCAAGGGGCAATATATACAAATTATAATATTATACAAATTTTAGTTTTATAAATAATGAGTTATAATTAAATGCCTAAGTTACCTTAATCGTTTTTTTTTATATATATAATAAAGAGGAAAAATAAGGTTTCTGAGAACAAAGATAATGAGCAGGAAATGTGGGCTTATTATTTTGTTTATTCTAATATGGACTCATAGATCCAGTTATCGTCCTATATTTTGCCTTGGGGAGGGAGTGGGGGATGAAAAAGTACATTTTTAGGCTAGAAAAGCTTTTGCTTCCCGTAGTGGATGATTTCCAACCGCAATGTAAAGTTTCTAGCACGTTTAAATGTTAAGTAAAATACTGCAGTGAAAAATATCCTGTCATACCTACAACAGTAGGGGGGGGGGCACAACTAAAATAATCCCGAAAGACTCTGGATTTGTTTTAAGTTTAAGGCCTTCTTAAACTTTTTGAGCCCCCATTCACCCTATCTTAAGTTTGTTCATAACTAGTGAAATTGTTTTTCTAAGATTTTCCTTTTGCTTGTTTAAAATCTGAAGTTTTTAGAGCGGTTTCACATTTTGTTACTCTTGTCATGAGGAACTGTTAAAATAGACTAGGAATTATAATCAGTTTGAAAATGTTTTTCGTATATAAGAATTTAAAAATTAACGATCTGTTAATTCCAAAAAAAAACAACAACTCTGTTAATTCCAAAAAAAACGCTACAGTTTCAAAGGAAAGCTGCACCTTCTTTAAGATATTGGGGTCATATGTGTAAGGTTGTATTCTGGAGAGAGAAGGGGGTTTACCCCCCCCCCCTCCGAAATGGTTTTCTGATTCGTAAAAACGTAACAAAATGTATATAAACAAATTTTAGATGCGTTAAAAGATTGTAAACCCCCTCCTCCACCCTCCGAACAAAATTCCTGGATACGGCCCTACATATTATGTGTAGCTTATTTTCTGCTGATTTTTCACTCAGGCTACTTTTTTTAATTGGGTGCCCGTTGCTACTGAACACCGCATAACTGAATATGGAGATCTTTTGCATTAAAAATGGAATTCTCATTTTTTTCCCAATTTTTGGGTCTGTGTAAGTTTCCACTTAACCTATTCAAACAATCATATTTCGTGTTCACTGCCCTTGGTGCTTTTGAAGTCTAATTTCCGTGGATGTAATCCGTAAGAGATAACAACAAATACTTTTCCGCCCAGATGCTAGCTGAAATGCATATAGATAATTACGCGAAATACAGCAATGATCATATGTAGTTTAATGTAAACATAGCTTATTTGCATGTTCTTCAAGGTGTGCCAATTTTCACAATTACATTCCCTTTTTTGTTCTCTACAAATATTTTTTTATATATATTTTTGTTAATGATTAAGTTATATGTTCACATAGACGTCACTTATCCTTGCTTATCGTGCAATTTCTGGGATTAGTATATGCAACCTACCCGAAGGTAATCTAGACTCTTTCAAATGGCACTTCTCATATTCCCTGGCTGACCTTCTTTACGTCTTATTAAACACTAAAAATGAATAATCAATGGCTTCTCCACTGAAGTATATTGGCATGCTCGAACGCAATTTCTATTCCGATTGAATTTGGGTGTAGCTTTCCTTAATAGATGTGGGTTTCGTTGGGAATCAAAACATGGGTAATGTCTGAATTTTTTTGGACGAAACTGTTGTCAAATTTAAACAGTTTGTTTGTTTGTTTTCGTGTTTCAACGAGACAGCACTGATGAAAAGGTGGGCAACCTGAAGAGCTAGGTTTAAACCAAGATATTTACAGAATTATAGAGCTATCATATGTTTATTCTTTCTGATCTTGGGTAAATGCAAGTTTGGTCCTTGGGGTAAGAGGTGGATTGAAATCGGAATATATTTTTGTATATAGAATATATTAATATCGATGTGGACAGATTTTCTGCAACAAAGCTATAATACCAATTCTATGTGTTATAAAAATACTCCAATTTAATAATTTTGGTATTTATACTCATTTTTTTTCTTAAACCTAAGAAAAACCTCAGTCTCATCAATTTTAGTTTGGGCAAGGTCACAAGATATCATTTCAATGTTGTTTCCAAGAAACTACAGCTAAATTAGATTCGATCCTAAGGGAGGGACCTAATTTCCACTGTTTTCCTAGTAGATTTCTTTAATGCATGTTGAAAGAAGATTAAAAAAATCCCTTGGTTGGATTATTTGTTAAAATCGGGGACAAATTCTGAATGATGATGGACAGATAGATAGATAGATAGCCTTATTCAATAATCAACAATGAATATAAATAATGAAAAACGCATATCTTATCATATACCTCCCCCCCCCCGACAAGATTAGTTGCCGGAAATGCAGGTGAAAAGAACAAAAAAAATGAACCCAGACACTAAAAATGAAAATGGCGAGCAGCCGCCCTCCACAGGTTACTCGCTAAAAATCAAGCCGGAGCAAAGTGCCATAGGCGATACACACATACACATCCAACTTCGCTCAGTTACACAAACCCTACGGAACATAGGAAAAAAAGTTTATCTGGAAATCATAAATGTTTTCGATTTTTGTGGAGGCACCGAAAGAGTGGCACTCTTTACATATTTTTCAATCGTATTATGGAATTAATAATCCCATATTTAAATGCTACAATTAGGTCATAAGATTTTACAATTATGTTATTGCTGTTGAACTTTGACCCCGATTTGACGATTATTTTTGAACCAAGATTCTGTGGGTGTTTTTTTTTTCTCGATTGTTCCTGGGAAGGAATTACCCTGTAAAAATTGTCCCCGGAATATTGAATTAAATTCTTGAAGACTGTCCATCCCTGGGAAAGCCGGAAAATAATGGCCATAATAATGGGGTTTTTCCCTGTAGAAAACTTTGGCATCTGTATGTTGGCTCAGGGACTACATCGAGTTTAACGATTTTATTCATAAATAACTTTTACGTCTTTCTAAATTTTAATTTGAATGGACCAGCGATTAAAAAGAAGGCATTTAAAGATGTGAAAAAAAGACAGATTATGCAAAAAAAGACTAGAAGAAATAATAAAAAATTAAAAAAACAAAAAAAAGGTAAATTTTGTCACAGAAAAACGAAAAAGTTCTGCTGTCATTTTGAATAAGTTAAAAAAGCTACTGACAAATATTTCAGAGAAAAAGAATAATTAAAAAAAAATAAAAAAATTAATGGCATATGGCTTTTGCTTGACAACAAACAATCAACAAAGTTTGAACAACAAAGACATAACACCTATACCAATGACATAACACCTATAATGAATTATTATATAATATGAGTGACAAAGGAAAAAGCTGCGAATTTTAAAGAGACCATAGTTCATATATAACCTATTTGCTAACAAGTTGGGCATTGCTGCAATCTTAAATGATAGAAATTGATGGAAAAACCATCTGCGGAAATTTCCCCCTTGCGAGAAACTCCTCAGAAAAACCCTCCCCCTCCCAGATTAAAATTTTCCACTAAAATTCCCCGTCGTTTGAAAATCAATTACATAAATAGAAAAATACGATAATGCGCTGTTTCGATAGATACGAACATCAACGTTTCTTCAAACTTCAAGCTTTTTACATTAGAGTTAACCCCAGGCTAAATACAGTTGTCTTTTATCCTAAAATTATATACATAACCTGATTAATTTATTTTGGTCTCATAAGCAAAAAGCTGAAAAACATATGCAAATCAAATTCATTTGAATATCGAGAATCCCCCTACCGTCAAGGGATCCCCCCCTCGAAAATTCCCTCCCCATGGAAAATTCTCCACATATGTTTAATAACGGTAGTATTTTTGAATTTGGAAAGTAATGTTCTTCAGAGAGTTAACTGAAAAAGTAATTTATAGTTCCGGAAGTGTCTTAGATTACGGAATTAAATCATTACTTGAAAATCCAAAAAATATAAATAATTTTACTGGAAATGCCTGTCAATTATTTGTATTGAAGGTTCTCTAATTCCATCAGCGCTAAAATGAATCATATTTTCATATTTCATATTCAAAATTATTCATATTTCATTTGTCATCAAGTGGGCCTTGGAGGGGGGGGGGTAATTTATACCTAAAAAATTCGGAAGAGATTGCTCAACAATCTCTTAAAGTTTATCTGCGATCGGATGAACAGTGTAGTAATTGAGTGAAGGTTAGGCCAACAGACACATGACTGTATAGACAAACATTCGCTTTCGCATATATTAAATAAAAAAAGAACAAGTTTTTTAGACTAAAAGTAAGGAGTGACATTAACACTGAAAACGAACAGAAATTATTCCTTATATGAAAGGGGCTGTCCCCTTCTCAACACCTCGCTCTTTAATCTAAATTTTTTTATTGTTTTAAAAAATAAAGTTGTGAGACAGAGTCAAACTTTAGCGTAAAGAGCGAGGCGGTGAGGCGGGGACAGCCCCTTTCATATATCGAATAATTTATGTTTGTCTTTAGTTTTAATGTCTCTCCTTACTTTCAGTTTAAAAAACATGTTTTTTTCTTTAATTTATGATCGTTTTTTAGTTAATGCAGCTTTTATTTTGGATCACCATCATTGAATAAGTAAACAAAATTTGCATAAAATTTTTACTCTTCTTTTGTTAAATGGCTGTCTCTAAATTTGGTTCTGATATAATTTACAAATTAACTTACGTAACGAACTTCTATATTCGTATATTTTTCTTCTGTCAAAAAATACGTTGCAGATAAAGTTGCAGATTTTTGCAGATTTGAGCTTGAAACCTATGTACTAGGGTTTTCTGATACGCTGAATCTGACGGTGTGATTTCCATTAAAATTCTTTCACTTGTAGGGGATGTTTCCTCCCTCTTTAAAAAATCAGGTAAATTTTCTCAGGCTCGTAGCCTTTGATGAGTAATACTTAACTTAATAAAATTTATATATTTAGAATCAGCATTATAAGCCCATTCTTTTAATACATTTATTGACATCAAAATTCCGTTTTTAAAAGTTTCGATTACTATTGAGCCGTATCGCTTGTTTTTTTTTATTGTTTTTTTTTTATTACGTATATTTTATTACGTATATCAGGGGGTTTTCCCCTTAGTTAATACCACACTCTTTACACCAAAAGTTGAAAAAAAATTAATTCACAATTCTCTGAATCGCAAAGGCCGTTTAATTAGAATAGATAGCTCTTTTGAAAGCAGTAAAAAAAACTGTAGCGTAAAGAGCAAGGCATTGACTTTGGGGAGTACCCCCTTATATACGTAATAATTTCTGTTCGTTTTAAGTTCTATTGTTGCTTCTTTCTTTCAGTTGAAAAAACTTGTTTTTTAAAATTTAATTTCTGATCGTTTTTTAAATAATGCTTGGAAATCCGGCGCCCCCTTAATAGAAATGTCCCTTACCCCGAAAAAACGTACTCCATGGAGAAGTCCTCCCGAGTAACCCTCTCCTCCAGCCCCCCTCCACCAGAAGAAATCGTTGCTGAAAATGTCTGTATACTTCCCAACAATGACTATTCTGAATAAAATGGGTATCTCAAAATTTTAATTGGGTGACTTTGAGAAAAAAATGAGCGTGAGAGGGGGCCTAGTTGCCCTCCATTTGTTTTGGTCTCTTAAAAAGGCCACTAGAAAGTTTAATTTCCGTTCTAATGAGCCCTACTACGATATTCTAGGACCACTGGGTCAATACAATTATCCCTGGGGAAAATAAAAAACAATAACAAATAAACACGCATCCATGATCTTTCTTCAGGCAAAAAATGGAAAATACACATTTTTGTAGATAGGAGCTTGAAACCTATCTAGCGTTATCGTAAAAACTTCAAAAGGGCTCATTCAATTGGAAATTGAAAGGAATGGTGCCTTTTTTAATAGTTAAAAGTGATTTGAAAGCGACTAACCCCCCTCTTATGCTCACCATTTTCCCAAACACATCCAATCAAAATTTTGAGATATCGATGTTGTTCAACGCAGTTGAAAGTTCTGGAAATTCGGTATTTTAGGATGATAACCCCCTCAAAGCCCTCAGTGCAAGGCTTGGAAGTTATGCCCTGTGGGCATTAAAGTTTATATCGAAAGTTTTTATAGAAATTTCTAAAAGGGCTCATTTGATTGGAAATTGAAATTGCCCTTTTTAATAGTCGAAAGTGAGTGGAGAGAAATTACCCCCCCTCTTACGCCCCCTATTTCCACAAAGCATTCAATCAAAGTTTAGAGATAGTCATTTTGTTCAACATAGTTGAAAGTTCTGGAAATGATGTATTTAAGGATGACAAACCCCCAAGAACACCAAGGGCAAAGGTTGTATTTTATGCCCTGGAGGCATATAAGATTTTATAGATAGAGTTGTTGCAAAATTTCAAAAGGTGCTCATTCAATTCGAAATTGAGAGGGTTAGTGCCCTCTGTAATAGTCAAAAGGGATTGGAGCGTAAGTAGTCTCCCTCTCACGCCCACCATTCCTCCAAACACATCCAATCAAAATTTTGGGATACTTATTTTGTTAAACGAAGTAGAAAGTTCCAAAAGTGCTTATTCAATTGGAAATATAAAGGCCTAGTGCCCTTTTTAATAGTCGAAAGTGATTGGAAGGCTTGATATTTTTATAGTAAAGATCGATATGGATATAATTTATTATTTTTTGTTGTTGTTCTTGTTTAGACCTGGGCATTTCGTATCGAAGGATTTGTCGTGGAAACTTTGAAAAGCTCATTCGATTGAAAAAACAAAGGGCTGATGCCCTTTTAAATAGTCAAAAGTGATTGGAGGGCAACTATTCCACCTTCCACGCCCACCCTCCCATTTCCCCATTATGTTCAAAAATTAAATGTTGCCTAAAGATTAAATAAAAACGCACTATGTTAATGCTAATTTCCAATAAGGCATATCAGCAGTATCCCAAGAACGACTGAGGTTATTATGTTCGAACTTTCGGGGCTGCTTCTGCTCTTAAAATATTACCCGATCAAAATACCGGAAGTGTATCCAAGCTGTCAAAGAAAGTAAACAGATTTTTTTACGAATGGTATCAAGTTTTCCATTTCCGGTCAACTAGAAGAGGTATGATACTAAATTAAACACTACTATTTGTGTCCAGATTTTATAAAATGATGTATGTTGTTAAAAATTGCTGAAAATTATACTCCAGCATACAAATAGCCAACTATAAATTCTTAAAAACGAAAAGATTTAAAGTATTATTTTCTTTTTCCCTGAAAAGACAATGTCAATCTAAAACGAACAGAAATTAATTAAAAAAAAAACTTTTTCTACAAAATAAGTTTTTCAAAGAAAAGTAAAGAACTCCATTAAACAAAAAAAGAGAAAAAATAAAATCAAATAATCTACCAAGCGTGAAACTACGACAAATCAGTATCAATAAATAAATGAAACTCAAAACGAACAGAAATTAGAATAAATAACCGAGTCAAACTCAAAACGAGCAGAAATTAACATAAGTTGGGGCTGAAACCCCTAGGCCTTCCCAAGGCCAGAACAAAATTCGTACTTTACTGAAAAAAATACCAATAAATATGTATTGTCACTTTAATGTACATATACTGATATTTAGTAATCAAAATGTTAATAATATTTAATTTATTAAAGTTATAAAAGTAAAAACATTTATATTTTCTTCAGTAAAATGCAAATTATATTCTGGCCTTGGGATGGCATAGGGGTTTATGGCCAAAATTATGTTAATTTCTGCTCGTTTTGAGTTTGACTCGGTTATTTTTTGTAATTTCTGTTCGATCTAGGTTTCATTTATTTATTGATGCTGATTTGTGGTAGTTTCACATCTGGTAGATTATTTGATTTTATTTTTGCTCATTTTTTGTTTAATGGAGATCTTTACTTTTCTTTTGAAAAACTTTTTTTGTGGAAAAAGTTTTTTTTAATTAATATCAACAAAAGGCTCAAATTGTCTGATTTTAGAAGCCAAGTGACAGTGAGAATCCATATATAGAAACCTGCCTTGTGCCGAGTGCTGGTACTTTATTTATAAGTGAACAATAATTGTATATTGTATATTATATTGTATGTTTACTGTTTCTCAAAAATGACTGCATATTTTTTCGTGATCAAAAGAGTCCAGTCCGTCTGCGCAAGAAAACTGAGTGAGATTATCTATTCTAAGAGCCTGTTACCATTCCGCTCCACTTTTTCTCTGTACATGTTATGTGTCAAGCCTATTGCCAAATACACATACCCACTTTTCTGCAGGAGTAGTAAGAGTACAATGCATTGAAAATATACATTCAGATATACGCCTTAGGCATAGATATGTGTGTATATTTTAAACGAATTGGGGTTACCAGGGTCATTAGCAAAGAGGTATCATTTCTATAGTAATTTGAAAAATCATATGGAATTTGCTTGATGGTATATACTTTGCGTACGCCCCCGTACCAAACAGGTTTTTCTGTTAGGTAAACAGGTCGACGCAGAGACGAGTCATTTAATACCGGTCCTATTAAGGACAAGTTTTTCTGACGTGGATTTCTAGTTCATGATATACAAGTTTGTTTTTTTTTTATGTTAAATCCGTGGTCATTCATCTGTAAGTTGATTAGTAGGTTTTTTTTTTTAAAAACCTTGCTATTAGTTTAATTGGTTTAATTAATAGAAAGAGTAATGTTCTTGAAAAGGGTAATTACTTCTTTAGTTTACGAGATTTGCGAATTTTTTGCGAAAAGGTATTAGCGTAAAGGTATTGCGATGGCTAAGAATGTCTCACGGGTATTTAAAGAATGGGGTGCTTACATCAGATACTTAATAGATTTGACGCTTACAAGTGACATTGCTAGAGTCAAATATATTTGGTGTTGGTGATATTATGACCCTCCAAGTCCCCTGGGGAAAGGGGTGCACAGTGTATCGGTATCGGAAGTATTATTTTTGGGCGTATTGGTATCGCAGGTATCTATACAGATTTTTAGTAGCTCGTATAAAAGATATTACTCATATCTACGTTCTTCCTATAAATTCAACCATCAGCAACTTCAAAACGGCACTAAAAACGGCACTTTTGGTGCAATGTCTCAAGTGGAAAAGCTGGGGTTAGTGGACTACCAGCACTTTTAGAATGACGTTTAATGGCTCATTCGAAAGCTAATGCTCGTATCTACGTGATGTTTATCATTTCTACCATCACTTAAAACAATACTTTTGATGTCACTTCTTAAGTAGATTAAATAAAAAAAAAGCACATAACCTCATCTAAATTAACCTTAAAAAAATGAAACCATCTTTTTTTTTTTATCATGAACTGTTTAGCGTATACGTAATAATTCTCTTCGTTTTAAGTTTTTTAATTTTGCTCCTTACTTTCAGTTTTTCGAACTAAGAACGAAAATCCTTTTGTGGGAATAACTTATGTTTTTGCAAGGAAGGTCATTTTTTGTAATGAGACCCAGTCATTTTTGTAATGAGACTCAGAAAGCGTTTTGATTTGTATTTTTTCAGTAAAGTGCAAATTTTTAAGTGACCATTAAGATTGGGCCATGGGGAGAGTCTTGTTTTCTGCCATTTTAGCACCGAACTACGACTTTACCCCGAAGAGGACGAATTTGCAATCAATTTCAAATTCTGAGAAGCTAATTGACTTAAAATTATTAATAACTATATTTTAGGCTTCCCAATTGCAAAAAGAAGTAATGTCTAGTTTGGTTATCTGTAATTACATATCAACTAGACTGTGGGGGTGGGGGGTTTCATTTATTTATCGATGCGGATTTGTGACAGTTTCAGGATTGGTAGATTATTTGATGTTATTTTTGCTAAATTGTAAGTAATAAATTCTTTCTTGAAGTCACCTCTGGGATACACAATACAGAAATTTTCATTAAAGAAATTATGAAAAAATTGTAAGTAAGTAGCAAATTCTTTCTTGAATTCATCTGCTGGATAAACAAAGACATTTCGTTCAAGAAATTATGACAAAATTCTAAGTAAGTAACAAACTCTTTATTTTTTGTTACTGTTATCACAACTATATTTGTTTTTTTTTTTGATATTTTTTTTTTTAATTAAGTTATTTAATTTTATTTTAAAAAATTTTTTTTTGTAAAAAGTGTTTTTTTTTTTTTTTTTTTTTTAAATAAAAAAGAAAATACTTTTTTGGGAAAAAATTATTTTTTTGCAAGGAAGGTAATTTTTTTTAATTAGACCCAGTAATTTTTTTAATGAGACTCAGAAAGCGTTTTGATTTGTATTTTTTCAGTAAAGTGCAAATTTTTAAGTGACCATTAAGATTGGGCCATGGGGGAAAGTCTTGTTTTCTGTCATTTTAGCACCGAACTACGACTTTACCCCGAAGAGGACGAATTTGCAATCAACTTCAAATTCTGAGAAGCTAATTGACTTAAAATTATTAATAACTATATTTTAGGCTTCCCAATTGCAAAAAGAAGTAATGTCTCGTTTGGTTATCTGTAATTGCATATCAACTATAATGTGGGGGAGGGGGGTTTCATTTATTTATCGATGCGGATTTGTGACAGTTTCACGATTGGTAGATTATTTGATATTATTTTTTGCTAAATTGTAAGTAATAAATTCTTTCTTGAAGTCACCTCTGGGATACACAATACAGAAATTTTCATTAAAGAAATTATGAAAAAATTGTTCTGGTTCAAGAGGTTTATCCGATATTGGAATGCAGTTTTTAGAATGTGCCAATGAAGATGTATCGCTTGTGGAACTTATTTTTAGCCTCAGCTTCTTTACTGGGCTTCTGTCTTCTTCATTACTTCTATATTCGTCTATTTTTCTTCTGGCAAAAAATACAAAGTTGCAGATTTTATTTCTGTTCTTTTTAATGTCCCTCCATACTTTCAGTTTAAAAAACTTGTTTTGTTTTTATATTTAATTTCTGATCTTTTTTTAGTTAATTCAGCTTTTATTTGCATAAAAATTTTACTTTTCTTTTGCTAAATGGATGTCTTTACAAATAAACTTACGTGACTAACTTCTATATTCATCTATTTTTCTTCTGGCAAAAAATACAAAGTTGTAGATTTTTGAAGATATGAGCTTTTTTTTTCTTGTTCTTTTAACTGTTTACCAGCTCAATGCTGTCTAAACACTGCGGGAAACTTCCTAAGAAGAGTTTTTGATGCAAAACGTCACCTATGAAAAGATTCTTTTAAAAGAAACACTTCAAATTGAAAAAAAAATAAAACATAAGCAAATAATCTTAACAAATTTTAATATCTTACAATAGAAAATTACAAATATACTTCACTTATACAAGTAGAATTATCTGGCAAGATTTCTGTTTCAAGAGGTTTATTCGATACTGGAATACAGTTTTTAGAATGTGCCATTGAAGATGTATCGCTTGTGGAACCTATTTTTAGCCTCAGCTTCTTTACTGGGCTTCTGTCTTCTTCACTACCACCTGTATTTCCTTTTTCAACCGACCACTTCGTTTCCATAGCCTCAGAGTTTCTAAGTTTTCTTTTCAGCTTTTGCCCTGATGCCAGCAGACCACAGGACTTTAACTCACTTTCTGTTAGTTTGTTTATCACTACTATAGGGGT
The DNA here is from genome assembly GCF_049724085.1 of Artemia sp. Qi Xiang Cuo. Taxonomy (NCBI): domain Eukaryota; kingdom Metazoa; phylum Arthropoda; class Branchiopoda; order Anostraca; family Artemiidae; genus Artemia; species Artemia sp. Qi Xiang Cuo. The sequence continues at coordinate 45,826 of NW_028300563.1, forward strand.
CTTCAATTGTCTCCGAATTCCAGGTATTTCAGCGAGGCTAATGAAACATCTTTCTGTCATTTTGTATTTCCTGAAATGCAAATTAAATTTAAGTTAATAAAGATTGTTAACTTTAATTATTTATTTTAGTAATTTAAAGCTTAGGATCAATTCCATTACCGCCGGAGTTTTTGAAGCACGATTCACGCTATTAAAGCTTAGTATTTCTGAGTCCAGTTGAAATGTGCATCATTTTAGAAAATTTTCTTTTTGGGGGAAGCTTTTGGTTCCTTTACGTGTACGTAAAGGATTGGAATACCCTTACAGGCGTCTTCTTTTCTTCGATATATTTGCTTACTTGGTTATTCAACGTAAGCAGCGAATTTATGGCAAATCCAGGGAAGATTTTTTTTTTTTGAAACGCTTTCTGGGTTTCATTACAAAAGTGACGTTCCTCGCAAAAACATAAGTTGTTCCCACAAAAGGATTTTCGTTCTTATTTAGAAAAAAAACAAAACACTTTTTCCACAAAATAAGTTTTTCAAAGAAAAGTAAAGAACTCCATTAAACAAAAAATTAGCAAAAATAACATCAAATAATCTACCAATCGTGAAACAATCTGAAGGTCTGATTTACATTCAGATTTATTGACTTTTTGGGGGGTGTTTCTCCCTTTTTCGAAAATCAGGCTCCCTGTTTTCAAAATCCCTTTTTCTTCTGTAGTAAAGTAATAATTTATTTTAGTAAAGTAATAATACCTTTTTGAACTTATATTGTTAGAATGGTTATTCAAAACTGTTTAAAAACCCATATTGAAACTACATTATATACTAAAGAAACTGAATACATTAACATCTAAAACAAAGCATATGCAACCCAAATTTCATCTTTAAAACGCTAAGATATCTATTATCAGATTCAAACGCTTAATACCCGCAAGCATATGCGAGTCAAATTTCATCTTAAAGTGCCAACGTATCTGATAGAATAATTTAGGTCTTATGATCAATTTCATAAAACCTATAATTTTCACCTTTTTCTCCATTAAGCATCAATTACTTCAAGAAATTAATACCACATTTTTGCAGATAGGAGCTTGAAACTTCCGAAGTTGGGTTATTGGTTTTTAGAGTTTCGGTAACTATTGAGTCGTGTCACTCCTTACTTACAGTTCGTTAGCACAAACACAAAAATGTTATCACTCTTAACATGTGTGACACCCCAATTCATTAAGAACGACTCGCCTGAAACACAAGGCCCTGAAATTAGATTAACAAGCATTTTCGAACTACGAATGTTGCTCCTTAATTTTAGTTGAAAAAATTTCTCTATATTTAATAGATTAACGGTTAACCAAAATATTCTAATTATGATGATAATTAAAAATTGTTTTCTTATCAGTTTTTCCCAAAAACTTTTGCATCTTTCTGTTAACCAAATGGAAAAGGAGGAAAAAATCTGTCGTCAAAATAATATAAAGAGAGCGTACATACATACATAGAGTTTGATGGGACTGTAGGTTTTAATTGACAATAGCTCAATTAATGTCGACTTAGTGTTTGACCCTTGGCAGCAGGATTTAATGTAATTTTGCACGCTCCTGTTATAGCAGAGATTAATCCCACTTGTTTATGGAATAGCAACACGGGTTTTGACAAAGAGAGAAATAGCATTCTAGTCTCATTAGAAGACAGATATTCTATTTTCAAATGTATTCCATGATTAAGAGAGTTTTACGATGTTAAAAAACAAACTATTTCATCGCATGGAAAGTAAGGGGGAGGGAGGGGGCATTTCTTTGTGCATACTAATTTTTTCTTCTGTAAAAATGGGGGGGTCCCCTGGGGGGTGGGGGTCCGGGGCAAATTTTACCAGTTTTTTTTCCGAAAACGTGAGTTAACTTTTAAATTAAATTTTAGGTATTTTTTCTTTGGTATTTGATACTCAAATTTTTAAATTTAAAAATGAGTGTGCTGTTATATTAGTAAAGAGAATCTTTCAAGCTTTTATCATCAAAAATGTGGAATTTTGTAGTTTTGACAGAGTAGAAGGATTTTGTACGGGAATTAATTTTGCATGAGGAGGAGGGTTTCCAATTTTTTTTTCCACAAACGTGAGATAACTTTTAAATTAAATTTTAGGTATTTTGTCTTAGGGATTTGCTCCTCAAATTTTTAAATTGAAAAATGAGTGTGCTGTTCTATTAGTAAAGAGAATCTTTCATGTTTTTATCATTAAAAATGTGGACTTTTGTAGTTTTGACAGAGTATAAGGATTTTGTACGGGACTTAATTTTACATGTGGGGTAGGGTTTAAAGATGTTTTTGTTATGAAACGTTATTTAAATTTTAAATTAAATTTTAGGTATTTTATCTTAGGGATTTGCTACTCAAATTTTTAAATTGAAAAATGAGTGTGATGGTCTATTATTAATGAGAATCTTTAATGCTTTTATCATCAAAAATGTGTAATATTGTAGTTTTTACAGAGTAGAATGATTTTGTACGGGTCTTAATTTTACTTGTGGCGGGGGGTGTCAAATTTTATTTTTCAGGAAACGTGAGCTAACTTATAAATTAAAGTTGAGGTCTGTTGTCCTAGGGAGTTGCTCATCAAATTTTTAAATTGAAAAATGAGTGTGATGTTGTATAAGTAAAGAGACTCTTTCAAGCTTTTATCATCAAAAATGTGGACTTTTGCAGTTTTGACAGAGTAGAAGGATTTTGTACGGGGATTAATTTTACATGAGGAGGGGGTTTCCAGGGTGAAATTTTCAGGGGAAACTTTACAGATTTTTTTTCCGGAAACGTGAGCTAACTTTTAAATTAAATTTTAGGTCTTTTGTCTTAGGGATGTGCTCCTCAAATTTTTAAATTGAAAAATGAGTGTGCTGTTCTATTAGTAAAGAGAATCTTTCAAGCTTTTATCATCAAAAATGTGGAATTTTGCAGTTTTGACAGAGTAGAAGGATTTTGTACGGGGATTAATTTTACATGAGGAGGGGGGTTTCCAGGGGTGAAATTTTCAGGGGGAAACTTTACAGATTTTTTTTTCCGGAAACTGGCATTATTTAGAAAACGATAATACAATAAATTAAAAAAACTGTCACAAATCCGCATCGATAAATAAATGAAACCCAAAATTAACATACATTTTTTTTTTTTTTTTCTTGAAGGGGGAGGGAGGGGTTTTTGTTATTTTTTTTTTTTGACGGGGGAGGGAGGGATTTTTCCATGGAGATGGGACTAGATTTACTGGCATTATTTAGAAAACGATAATACAATAAATTAAAAAAGTTTTTCAACTGAAAGTAAGGAGCAAAATTAAAAAACTTAAAACGAAGAGAATTATTACGTATACGCTAAACAGTTCAAGATAAAAAAAGATAGTTTCATTTTTTTAAGGTTAAATTCGATGCGGTTATGTGCGCGCACATAACCTCATCTAAATTAACCTTAAAAAAATGAAACTATCTTTTTTTATCATGAACTGTTTAGCGTATACGTAATAATTCTCTTCGTTTTAAGTTTTTTAATTTTGCTCCTTACTTTCAGTTGAAAAAACTTTTTTTAATTTATTGTATTATCGTTTTCTAAATAATGCCAGTAAATCTAGCCCCATCTCCACGGACAAATCCCGCCCACCCCCGTCAAAAAAAAAAAAAAAAAAAATCCCACCCACCCCCTTCAAAAAAAAAAAAAAAAAAAAATGTATGTTCATTTTGGGTTTCATTTATTTATCGATGCGGATTTGTGACAGTTTTTTTAATTTATTGTATTATCTTTTTATAAATAATGCAAGTTTCCGGAAAAAAAAAATATTTAAAGTGTCACACTGAATATTCCTCAGCAGGCCAACCCCCTCCTAATTGCACTGAAATACACGGCAAAACAACTGCTTCTATGTACAAAATGACCACATAACAAAATTATTTTCTAATATAATGAAACATTATATTTACTAAAATAACAGCACACTCATTTTTCAATTTAAAAATTTGAGGAGCAAATCCCTCAGACAAAAGACCTAAAATTTAATTTAAAAGTTAGCTCACGTTTCCAGAAAAAAAATCTGTACATTTTCCCCCTGAAAATTTCACCCCTGGAAACCCCCCGCCGCAGTGAAAATTTACCCCCGTACAAAATCCTTCTACTCTGTAAAAACAGCAACAATAAATAAATTAGATTATAAAATATAGAAATAATATCTTTAATAATATAAAATCACACTCATTTTTAAATTGAAAAATTTGATGAGCAAATCCCTAGGACACAAGACATAAAATTTAATTTAAAAGTTAGATCACGTGTCCTAAAAAAAAATATTTGAAACCCTCATCCACATGTACAATTACGTCACGTACAAAATCCTTCTACTCTGTCAAAACTACAAAATTACACATTTTTGATGATAAGAGCATGAAAGATTCTCTTTACTAATAGAACAGCACACTCATTTTTCAATTTAAAAATTTGAGGAGCAAATCCCTAAGACAAAAGACCTAAAATTTAATTTAAAAGTTAGATCACGTTTACGGAAAAAAAAATTATGTAAACAAACGCCCCATGGAAAAATAATTCCCGTACAAAATCCTTCTACTCTGTCACAAAGACAACCGTCCACATTCTTGATGATAAAAGCATGAAAGATTCTCTTTACTAATAGAACGGCACACTCAATTTTCAATTTAAAAATTTGAGGAGCAAATCCCTAAGACAAAAGACCTAAAATTTAATTTAAAAGTTAGCTCACGTTTCCGGAAAAAAAAATTGGAAACCCTCCTCCACATGTAAAATTAATTCCCGTACAACATCCTTCTAATCTGTCAAAACTACAAAATTCCACATTATTGATTATAAAAGCTTGATTGATTCTCTTTACTAATAGAAGAGCACACTCATTTTTCAATTTAAAAATTTGAGGAGCAAATCCCTAAGACAAAAGACCTAAAATTTAATTTAAAAGTTAACTCACGTTTTCGGAAAGGAAAAACTGGTAAAATTTGCCCCGGGACTCCGCCCCCCTGGAAACCCCCTTTTTACAGAAGAAAAAATTAGTCTGCACAAAGAATTGCCCTCCCTCCCCCTTACTTTCCATGCGATGAAATAGTTTGTTTTTTAACATCGTAAAACTCTCTTAATCACGGAATACATTTGAAAATAGAATATCTTTCGTCTAATTAGACTAGAATGCAATTTCTCTCTTTTTCAAAACCCGTGTTGCTCTTCCATAAACAAGTGGGATTAATCTATGCGATAACAGGAGCGTGCAAAATTTTATTCAATCCTGCTGCCGAGGGTAAAACACTAAGTCGACACTAATTCAGCTATTGTCAATTAAAACCTAAAGTCCCATCGAACTCTATGTATGTATGTACGCTCTCTTGGTATTATTTTTTCCTCCTTTTCCATTTGGTTAACAGAAAAATGCAAAAGTTTTTGGCAAAAACTGAAAAGAAAACAATTTTTAATTATCATCATAATTAGAATATTTTGGTTAACCGTTAATCTATTAAATATAGAGTAATTTTTTCAACTAAAATTAAGGAGCAACATTCGTAGTTCGAAAATGCTTGTTAATCTAATTTCAGGGCCTTGTGTTTCAGGCGAGTCGTTCTTAATGACTTGGGGTGTCACACATGTTAAGAGTGATAACATTTTTTTGTTTGTGCTAACGAACTGTAAGTAAGGAGCGACACGACTCAATAGTTACCGAAACTCTAAAAACCAATAATCCCTACTTCGGAAGTTTCAAGCTCCTATCTGCAAAAATGTGGTATTAATTTCTTGAAGTAATTGATGCTTAATGGAGAAAAAGGTGAAAATTATAGGTTTTATGAAATTGATCATAAGACCTAAATTATTCTATCAGATACGTTGGCACTTTAAGATGAAATTTGACTCGCATATGCTCGCGGGTATTAAGCGTTTGAATCTGATAAAAGATATCTTAGCGTTTTAAAGATGAAATTTGGGTTGCATATGCTTTGTTTTAGATGTTAATGTATTCAGTTTCTTTAGTATATAATGTAGTTTCAATATGGATTTTTAAACAGTTTTGAATAACCATTCTAACAATATAAGTTCAAAAAGGTATTATTACTTTACTAAAATAAATTATTACTTTACTACAGAAGAAAAAGGGATTTTGAAAACAGGGAGCCTGATTTTCGAAAAAGGGAGAAACACCCCCAAAAAGTCAATAAATCTGAATGTAAATCAGACCTTCAGATTGTTTCACGATTGGTAGATTATTTGATGTTATTTTTGCTAATTTTTTGTTTAATGGAGTTCTTTACTTTTCTTTGAAAAACTTATTTTGTGGAAAAAGTGTTTTGTTTTTTTTCTAGATAAGAACGAAAATCCTTTTGTGGGAACAACTTATGTTTTTGCGAGGAACGTCACTTTTGTAATGAAACCCAGAAAGCGTTTCAAAAAAAAAAATCTTCCCTGGATTTGCCATAAATTCGCTGCTTACGTTGAATAACCAAGTAAGCAAATATATCGAAGAAAAGAAGACGCCTGTAAGGGTATTTCAATCCTTTACGTACACGTAAAGGACCCAAAAGCTTCCCCCAAAAAGAAAATTTTCTAAAATGATGCACATTTCAACTGGACTCAGAAATACTAAGCTTTAATAGCGTGAATCGTGCTTCAAAAACTCCGGCGGTAATGGAATTGATCCTAAGCTTTAAATTAATAAAATAAATAATTAAAGTTAACAAACTTTATTAACTTAAATTTAATTTGCATTTCAGAAAATGCAAAATGACAGAAAGATGTTTCATTAGCCTCGCTGAAATACCTGGAATTCGGAGACAATTGAAGACCCCTATAGTAGTGATAAACAAACTAACAGAAAGTGAGTTAAAGTCCTGTGGTCTGCTGGCATCAGGGCAAAAGCTGAAAAGAAAACTTAGAAACTCTGAGGCTATGGAAACGAAGTGGTCGGTTGAAAAAGGAAATACAGGTGGTAGTGAAGAAGACAGAAGCCCAGTAAAGAAGCTGAGGCTAAAAATAGGTTCCACAAGCGATACATCTTCAATGGCACATTCTAAAAACTGTATTCCAATATCGAATAAACCTCTTGAAACAGAAATCTTGCCATATAATTCTACTTGTATAAGTGAAGTAGATTTTTAAGTTTCTATTGGAATATATTAAACTTTTTTAAGATTATTTGCTTATGGTTTCTTTTTTTTTCGATTTGAAGTGTTTCTTTTAAAAGAATCTTTTAATAGGTGAAGTTTTGAATCAAAAACTCTTCTTAGGAAGTTTCCCGCAGTGTTTAGACAGCATTGAGCTGGTAAACAGTTAAAAGAACAAGAAAAAAAAAGCTCATATCTTCAAAAATCTACAACTTTGTATTTTTTGCCAGAAGAAAAATAGATGAATATAGAAGTTAGTCACGTAAGTTTATTTGTAAAGACATCCATTTAGCAAAAGAAAAGTAAAATTTTTATGCAAATAAAAGCTGCATTAACTACAAAACTATCAGATTAAATAAAAAAAACTTGTTTTTTTTTTTATTTAATTTCTGATCAGTTTTTTAGTTAATGCAGCTTTTATTTGCATAAAAATTTTACTTTTCTTTTGCTAAATGGATGTCTTTACAAATAAACTTACGTGACTAACTTCTATATTCATCTATTTTTCTTCTGGCAAAAAATACAAAGTTGTAGATTTTTGAAGATATGAGCTTTTTTTTCTTGTTCTTTTAACTGTTTACCAGCTCAATGCTGTCTAAACACTGCGGGAAACTTCCTAAGAAGAGTTTTTGATGCAAAACGTCACCTATGAAAAGATTCTTTTAAAAGAAACACTTCAAATTGAAAAAAAAGAAACCATAAGCAAATAATCTTAACAAAGTTTAATATCTTCCAATAGAAACTTACAAATCTACTTCACTTATACAAGTAGAATTATCTGGCAAGATTTCTGTTTCAAGAGGTTTATTCGATATTGGAATGCAGTTTTTAGAATGTCCCATTGAAGATGTATCGCTTGTGGAACTTATTTTTAGCCTCAGCTTTTTACTGGGCTTCTGTCTTCTTCACTACCACCTGTATTTCCTTTTTCAACCGACCACTTCGTTTCCATAGCCTCAGAGTTTCTAAGTTTTCTTTTCAGCTTTTGCCCTGATGCCAGCAGACCATAGGACTTTAACTCACTTTCTGTTAGTTTGTTTATCACTACTATAGGGGTCTTCAATTGTCTCCGAATTCCAGGTATTTCAGCGAGGCTAATGAAACATCTTTCTGTCATTTTGTATTTCCTGAAATGCAAATTAAATTTAAGTTAATAAAGATTGTTAACTTTAATTATTTATTTTAGTAATTTAAAGCTTAGGATCAATTCCATTACCGCCGGAGTTTTTGAAGCACGATTCACGCTATTAAAGCTTAGTATTTCTGAGTCCAGTTGAAATGTGCATCATTTTAGAAAATTTTCTTTGGGGGAAGCTTTTGGTTCCTTTACGTGTACGTAAAGGACTGGAATACCCTTACAGGCGTCTTCTTTTCTTCGATATATTTGCTTACTTGGTTATTCAACGTAAGCAGCGAATTTATGGCAAATCCAGGGAAGATTTTTTTTTTTTGAAACGCTTTCTGGGTTTCATTACAAAAGTAACGTTCCTCGCAAAAACATAAGTTGTTCCCACAAAAGGATTTTCGTTCTTAATTAGAAAAAAAACAAACACTTTTTCCACAAAATAAGTTTTTCAAAGAAAAGTAAAGAACTCCATTAAACAAAAAATTAGCAAAAATAACATCAAATAATCTACCAATCGTGAAACAATCTGAAGGTCTGATTTACATTCAGATTTATTGACTTTTTGGGGGTGTTTCTCCCTTTTTCGAAAATCAGGCTCCCTGTTTTCAAAATCCCTTTTTCTTCTGTAGTAAAGTAATAATTTATTTTAGTAAAGTAATAATACCTTTTTGAACTTATATTGTTAGAATGGTTATTCAAAACTGTTTAAAAATCCATATTGAAACTACATTATATACTAAAGAAACTGAATACATTAACATCTAAAACAAAGCATATGCAACCCAAATTTCATCTTTAAAACGCTAAGATATCTATTATCAGATTCAAACGCTTAATACCCGCGAGCATATGCGAGTCAAATTTCATCTTAAAGTGCCAACGTATCTGATAGAATAATTTAAGTCTTATGATCAATTTCATAAAACCTATAATTTTCACCTTTTCTCCATTAAGCATCAATTACTTCAAGAAATTAATTCCACATTTTTGCAGATAGGGGCTTGAAACTTCCGAAGTAGGGTTATTGGTTTTTAGAGTTTCGGTAACTATTGAGTCGTGTCGCTCCTTACTTACAGTTCGTTAGCACAAACACAAAAATGTTATCACTCTTAACATGTGTGACACCCCAATTCATTAAGAACGACTCGCCTGAAACACAAGGCCCTGAAATTAGATTAACAAGCATTTTCGAACTACGAATGTTGCTCCTTAATTTTAGTTGAAAAAATTACTCTATATTTAATAGATTAACGGTTAACCAAAATATTCTAATTATGATGATAATTAAAAATTGTTTTCTTTTCAGTTTTTGCCAAAAACTTTTGCATTTTTCTGTTAACCAAATGGAAAAGGAGGAAAAATCCGTCGTCAAAATAATACCAAGAGAGCGTACATACATACATAGAGTTCGATGGGACTTTAGGTTTTAATTGACAATAGCTCAATTAATGTCGACGGAGTGTTTTACCCTCGGCAGCAGGATTGAATGGAATTGTTCATGCTCCTGTTACCGCAGAGATTAATCCCACATGTGGATGGACGAGCAACATGAGTTTTGAAAAAAAGAGAAATTTCATTCTAGTCTAATTAGAAGAAAGATATTCTATTTTCAAATGTATTCAATGAGTAAGAGAGTTTTACGATGTTAAAAAAAAAACTATTTCATCGCATGGAAAGTAAGGGGGAGGGAGGGGCAATTCTTTGTGCAGACTAATTTTTTCTTCTGTAAAAAGGGGGTTTCAGGGGTGAGGTTTTCAGGGGAAATTTTACCAGTTTTTTTTCCGAAAACGTGAGTTAACTTTTAAATTAAATTTTAGGTCTTTTGTCTTAGGGATTTGCTCTCAAATTTTTAAATTGAAAAATGAGTGTGCTGTTCTATTAGTAAAGAGAATCTTTCAAGCTTTTATCATCAAAAATGTGGAATTTTGTAGTTTTGACAGAGTAGAAGGATTTTGTACGGGAATTAATTTTACATGAGGAGGAGGGTTTCCAATTTTTTTTTTCCGGAAACGTGAGCTAACTTTTAAATTAAATTTTAGGTCTTTTATCTTATGGATTTTATACTCAAATTTTTAAATTTAAAAATGAGTGTGCTGTTCTATTAGTAAAGAGAATCTTTCAAGCTTTTATCATCAAAAATGTGGCAGTTTGTAGTTTTGACAGAGTAGAAGGATTTTGTACGGGAATTAATTTTACATGGGGAGGAGGGTTTCCAAATTTTTTTTTTTCCGGAAACGTGAGCTAACTTTTAAATTAAGTTTTAGGTCTTTCGTCTTAGGGATTTGCTCCTCAAATTTTTAAATTGAAAAATGAGTGTGCTGTTCTATTAGTAAAGATAATCTTTAAAGATATTATCATCAAAAATGTGGAATATTGCAGTTTTGACAGAGTAGAAGGATTTTGTACGGGATTAATTTTACATGAGGAGGGGGGGTTTCCAAGGGGTGAAATTTTCAGGGGGAAATTTTACCAGTTTTTTTTCTGGAAACGTGAGCTAACTTTTAAATTAAATTTTAGGTCTTTTGTCTTAGGGATTTGCTCCTAAAATTTTTAAATTGAAAAATGAGTGTGCTGTTCTATTAGTAAAGAGAATCTTTCAAGCTTTTATCATCAAAAATGTGGAATTTTGCAGTTTTGACAGAATAGAAGGATTTTGTACGGGGATTAATTTTACATGAGGAGGGGTTTCAGGGGTGAAATTTTCAGGGGAAACTTTACAGATTTTTTTTCCGGAAACTGGCATTATTTAGAAAACGATAATACAATAAATTAAAAAAAACTGTCACAAATCCGCATCGATAAATAAATGAAACCCAAAATGAACATACATTTTTTTTTTTTTTTTTTTTGAAGGGGAGGGAGGGATTTTTTTTTTTTTTTTTTTTTGAAGGGGAGGGAGGGATTTTTCCGTGGAGATGGGGCTAGATTTACTGGCATTATTTAGAAAACGATAATACAATAAATTAAAAAAGTTTTTTCAACTGAAAGTAAGGAGCAAAATTAAAAAACTTAAAACGAAGAGAATTATTACGTATACGCTAAACAGTTCATGATAAAAAAGATAGTTTCATTTTTTTAAGGTTAATTTAGATGAGGTTATGTGCGCGCACATAACCTCATCTAAATTAACCTTAGAAAAATGAAACTATCTTTTTTTTATCATGAAGTGTTTAGCGTATACGTAATAATTCTCTTCGTTTTTTGTTTTTTAATTTTGCTCCTTACTTTCATTTGAAAAAACTTTTTTAATTTATTGTATTATCTTTTTCTAAATAATGCCAGTAAATCTAGCCCCATCTCCACGGAAAAATCCCTCCCCCCCCCTTCAAAAAAAAAAAAAAAAAAAAATCCCTCCCACCCCCTTCAAGAAAAAAAAAAAAAAAATGTATTTTAATTTTGGGTTTAATTTATTTATCGATGCGGATTTGTGACAGTTTTTTTTTTAATTTATTTTATTATAGTTTTCTAAATAATTCAAGTTTACGGAAAAAAAAATCTGTAAAGTTTCCCCTGAAAATTTCACCCCTTGAAACCCCCCTCCTACTGTAATAATAATGCCAGTACACACTAATACTACTATCTCACTACATCAATATTAACCTTTTTTTAGGATAAAAGAATGATAGATTCTCTTTAATAATAGAACAGCACACTCATTTTTCAATTTAAAAATTTTAGGAGCAAATCCCTAAGACAAAAGACCTAAAATTTAATTTAAAAGTTAGCTCACGTTTCCAGAAAAAAAATCTGTAAAATTTCCCACAGAAAATTTCACCCCTGGAAACCCCCCTTCGCATGTAAAAATAATACCCGGACTAAAAACTTCGACTCTGTCAAAACTGCAAAATTACACAATTTTTTGGATAAAATAATTAAAGATTATAATTAATAATATAAAATAACACACATTTTTAAATTTAAAAATTTGAGGAGCAAACCCCTAAGACAAAAGACATAAAATTTAATTTAAAATTTAGCTCACGTTTCAGGAAAAACAAATTTGTAAACCCTCCTCACCATGTAAAAGTAATTCCCGTACAAAATCCTTATACTCTGTAAAAACTACAAAAGTCCCCATTTTTAATGATAAAAGAATGAAAGATTCTCTTTAATAATAGAACAACACACTAATTTTTCAATTTAAAAATTTGAGGAGCAAATCCCTAAGACAAAAGACCTAAAATTTAATTTAAAAGTTAGCTCACGTTTCCGGAAAAAAAAATTGGAAACCCTCCTCCTCATGCAAAATTAATTCCCGTACAAAATCCTTCTACTCTGTCAAAACTACAAAATTCCACATTTTTGATGATAAAAGCATGAAAGATTGTCTTTAATAATAGAACAGCATACTCATTTTTCAATTTAAAATTTTAGGAGCAAATCCCTAAGACAAAGGAACTAAAATTTAATTTAAAAGTTAACTCACGCTTTTGGAAAAAAAAGTGGTAAAATTTCACTCGGACCCCCTCACCCCTGGAAACCCCCCTTTTTTACAGAAGACAAAATTAGTCTGCCCAAAGAATTGCCCCCTGCCTCCCCCTTACTTTCCATGCGATGAAATAGTTTGTTTTTTAACATCGTAAAACTCTATTAATCAGGGAATACATTTAAAAATAGTATATCTTTAGTCTAATTAGACTAGAATGCAATTTCTCTCTTTGTCAAAACCAGTGTTGCTCTTCCATAAACAAGTGGGATTAATCTATGCGGTAACAGGAGCGTGCAAAATTTTATTCAACCCTGCTGCCGAGGGTAAAACACTCAGTCGACACTAATTCAGCTATTGTCAATTAAAACCTAAAGTCCCATCGAACTCTATGTATGTATGTACGCTCTCTTGGTATTATATCGACGACGGATTTTTTCCTCCTTTTCCATTTGGTTAACAGAAAAATGCAAAAGTTTTTGGCAAAAACTGAAAAGAAAACAATTTTTAATTATCATCATAATTAGAATATTTTGGTTAACCGTTAATCTATTAAATATAGAGTAATTTTTTCAACTAAAATTAAGGAGCAACATTCGTAGTTCGAAAATGCTTGTTAATCTAATTTCAGGGCCTTGTGTTTCAGGGGAGTCGTTCTTAATTAAATTGGGTGTGACACATGTTAAGAGTGATAACATTTTTGTGTTTTTGCTAAAGAATTGTAAGTAAGGAGCGACACGACTCAATAGTTACCGAAACTCTAAAAACCAATAACCCTACTTCGGAAGTTTCAAGTTCCTATCTGCAAAAATGTGGAATTAATTTCTTGAAGTAATTGGTGCTTAATGGAGAAAAAGGTGAAAATTATAGGTTTTATGAAATTGATCATAAGACCTAGATTATTCTATCAGATACGTTGGCACTTTAAGATGAAATTTGACTCGCATATGCTTGCGGGTATTAAGCGTTTGAATCTGATAATAGATATCTTAGCGTTTTAAAGATGAAAATTGGGTTGCATATGCTTTGTTTTAGATGTTAATGTATTCAGTTTCTTTAGTATATAATGTAGTTTCAATATGGATTTTTAAACAGTTTTGAATAACCATTCTAACAATATAAGTTCAAAAAGGTATTATTACTTTACTAAAATAAATTATTACTTTACTACAGAAGAAAAAGGGATTTTGAAAACAGGGAGCCTGATTTTCGAAAAGGGGAGAAACACCCCCCCCAAAAAGTCAATAAATCTGAATGTAAATCAGACCTTCAGATTGTTTCACGATTGGTAGATTATTTGATGTTATTTTTGCTAATTTTTTGTTTAATGGAGTTCTTTACTTTTCATTGAAAAACTTATTTTGTGGAAAAAGTTTTTTGTTTTTTTTCTAAATAAGAACGAAAATCCTTTCGTGGGAACAACTTATGTTTTTGCGAGGAACGTCACTTTTGTAATGAGACCCAGAAAGCTTTTCAAAAAAAAAAAATATTCCCTGGATTTGCCATAAATTCGCTGCTTACGTTGAATAAGCAAGTAAGAAAATATATCGAAGAAAAGAAGACGCCTGTAAGGGTATTCCAATCCTTTACGTACACGTAAAGGAACCATAAGCTTCCCCCAAAAAGGAAATTTTCTAAAATGATGCACATTTCAACTGGACTCAGAAATACTAAGCTTTAATAGCGTGAATCGTGCTTCAAAAACTCCGGCGGTACTGGAATTGATCCTAAGCTTTAAATTACTAAAATAAATAATTAAAGTTAACAATCTTTATTAACTTAAATTTAATTTGCATTTCAGAAAATACAAAATGACAGAAAGATGTTTCATTAGCCTCGCTGAAATACCTGGAATTCGGAGACAATTGAAGACCCCTATAGTAGTGATAAACAAACTAACAGAAAGTGAGTTAAAGTCCTGTGGTCTGCTGGCATCAGGGCAAAAGCTGAAAAGAAAACTTAGAAACTCTGAGGCTATGGAAACGAAGTGGTCGGTTGAAAAAAGAAATACAGGTGGTAGTGAAGAAGACAGAAGCCCAGTAAAGAAGCTGAGGCTAAAAATAGGTTCCACAATCGATACATCTACAATGGCACATTCTAAAAACTGCATTCCAGTATCGAATAAACCTCTTGAAACAGAAATCTTGCCATATAATTCTACTTGTATAAGTGAAGTAGATTTGTAAGTTTCTATTGGAAGATATTAAACTTTGTTAAGATTATTTGCTTATGGTTTATTTTTTTTTCAATTTGAAGTGTTTCTTTTAAAATAATCTTTTCATAGGTGACTTTTTGAATCAAAAACTCTTCTTAGGAAGTTTCCCGTAGTGTTTAGACAGCATTTCTCTGTTAAAAATTTAAAAGAACAAGAAAAAAAAAAGCTCATATCTTCAAAAATCTACAACTTTGTATTTTTTGCCAGAAGAAAAATAGATGAATATAGAAGTTAGTCACGTAAGTTTATTTGTAAAGACATCCATTTAGCAAAAGAAAATTAAAATTTTTATGCAAATAAAAGCTGCATTAAATAAAAAACTATCAGAAATTAAATAAAAAAAAAAAAACAAGTTTTTTAAACTGAAAGTATGGAGCGACATTAAAACGAACAGAAATAAAATCTGCAACTTTGTATTTTTTGCCAGAAGAAAAATAGACGAATATAGAAGTAATGAAGAAGACAGAAGCCCAGTAAAGAAGCTGAGGCTAAAAATAAGTTCCACAAGCGATACATCTTCATTGGCACATTCTAAAAACTGCATTCCAATATCGGATAAACCTCTTGAACCAGAACAATTTTTTCATAATTTCTTTAATGAAAATTTCTGTATTGTGTATCCCAGAGGTGACTTCAAGAAAGAATTTATTACTTACAATTTAGCAAAAAATAATATCAAATAATCTACCAATCGTGAAACTGTCACAAATCCGCATCGATAAATAAATGAACCCCCCCGCCCCCCCCGGAGAGTGGAGCTGCACTTACAGATAAAAACACGAGACATTACTTCTTTTTGAAATTGGGAAGCCTAAAATATATTTATTAATAATTTTAAGTCAATTAGCTTCTCAGAATTTGAAGTTGATTGCAAATTCGTCCTCTTCGGGGTAAAGTCGTAGTTCGGTGCTAAAATGGTAGAAAACAAGACTCCCCCATGGCCCAATCTTAATGGTCACTTAAAAATTTGCACTTTACTGAAAAAATACAAATCAAAACGCTTTCTGAGTCTCATTAAAAAAATGACTGGGTCTAATTAAAAAAAATGATCTTCCTTGCAAAAACATAAGTTATTCCCACAAAAGTATTTTCGTTATTAGTTCGAAAAAAAAAAAAAAAAAAACAATTTTTACACAAAATAAGTTTTTAAAAGAAAAGTAAAGAACTTCATTAAACAAAAAATTAGCAGTTGGATCACAGTAACAAACAATAAAGATTTGTTACTTAGAATTTGTCATAATTTCTTGAACGAATGCTTTGTTTATCCAGCAGATGAATTCAAGAGATTTTCTTACTTCAATTTTTCATAATTTCTTTAATGAAAATTTCTGTATTGTGTATCCCAGAGGTGACTTCAAGAAGAATTTATTACTTACAATTTAGCAAAAATAACATCAAATAATCTACCAATCGTGAAACTGTCACAAATCCGCATCGATAAATAACTGAAACCCCCCTCCCCCCCAGTCTCGTTGATATACAATTACAGATAACAAAAAGATACAATACTTCTTTTTGCAATTGGGAAGCCTAAAATATAGTTATTAATAATTTTAAGTCAATTAGCTTCTCAGAATTTGAAATTGATTGCAAATTCGTCCTCTTCGGGGTAAAGTCGTAGTTCGGTGCTAAAATGACAGAAAACAAGACTATCCCCATGGCCCAATCTTAATGGTCACTTAAAAATTTGCACTTTACTGAAAAAATACAAATCAAAACGCTTTCTGAGTCTCATTACAAAAATGACTGGGTCTCATTACAAAAAATGACCTTCCTTGCAAAAACATAAGTTATTCCCACAAAAGGATTTTCGTTCTTAGTTCGAAAAACTGAAAGTAAGGAGCAAAATTAAAAAACTTAAAACGAAGAGAATTATTACGTATACGATAAACAGTTCATGATAAAAAAAAAAAGATAGTTTCATTTTTTTAAGGTTAATTTAGATGAGGTTATGTGCTTTTTTTTTTATTTAATCTAATTAAGAAGTGACATCAAAAGTATTGTTTTAAGTGATGGTAGAAATGATAAACATCACGTTTATACGAGCATTAGCTTTCGAATGAGCCATTAAACGTCAATCTAAAAGTGCTGGTAGTCTACTAGCCCCAGCTTTTCCACTTGAGACATTGCACCAAAAGTGCCGTTTTTAGTGCCGTTTTGAAGTTGCTGATGGTTGAATTTATAGGAAGAACGTAGATATGAGTAATATCTTTTATACGAGCTACTAAAAATCTGTATAGATACCTGCGATACCAATACGCCCAAAAATAATACTTCCGATACCGATACACTGTGCACCCCTTTCCCCAGGGGACTTGGAGGGTCATAATATCACCAACACCAAATATATTTGACTCTAGCAATGTCACTTGTAAGCGTCAAATCTATTAAGTATCTGATGTAAGCACCCCATTCTTTAATTACCCGTGAGACATTCTTAAGCATCGCAATACCCTTACGCTAATACCTTTTTGCAAAAAATTCGCAAATCTCGTAAACTAAAGAAGTAATTACCCTTTTCAAGAACATTACTCGTTCTATTAATGAAACCCATGAAACGAATAGCCAAGTTTTTTAAAAAAAACCTACTAATCAACTTACAGATGAATGACCACGGATTTAACATAAAAAAAAAAACTTGTATATCACGAACTAGAAATCTACGTCAGAAAAAACTTGTCCTTAATAGGACCGGTATTAAATGACTCGTCTCTGCGTCGACCCGATTACCTGAACAGTACGCACACAACCTGTTTGGTACGGGCACGTACGCAAAGTATATACCTTCAAGCAAATTCCATATGATAATTCAAATTACTATACCTTCTATAGAAATGATACCTCTTTGCAAATGACCCTGGTAACCCCAATTCGTTCGAAACTTACACACATATCTATGCCTTCAGGCGTAAGTTTGAATGTAAGTTTTCAACGAATTGGGCGCTTACTACTCCTGCAGAAAAGTGGGTATGTGTATTTGGCAATAGGCTTGACACATAACATGTACAGAGAAAAAGTGGAGCGGAATGGTAACAGGCTCTTAGAATAGATAATCTCACTCAGTTTTCTTGCGCAGACGGACTGGACTCTTTTGATCACGAAAAAATATGCAGTCATTTTTGAGAAACAGTAAACATACAATATAATATACAATATACAATTATTGTTCACTTATAAATAAAGTACCAGCACTCGGCACAAGGCAGGTTTCTATATATGGATTCTCACTGTCACTTGGCTTCTAAATCAGACAATTTGAGCCTTTTGTTGATATTAATTAAAAAAACTTTTTCCACAAAAAAAGTTTTTCAAAAGAAAGTAAAGATCTCCATTAAACAAAAAATGAGCAAAAATAAAATCAAATAATCTACCAGATGTTGAAACTACCTACAAATCAGCATCAATAAATAAATGAAACCTAGATCGAACAGAAATTACAAAAAATAACCGAGTCAAACTCAAAACGAGCAGAAATTAACATAATTTTGGCCATAAACCCCTATGCCATCCCAAGGCCAGAATATAATTTGCATTTTACTGAAAAAAATATAAATGTTTTTACTTTTATAACTTTATTAAATCAAATAATATTAACATTTTGATTACTAAATATCAGTATATGTATAATAAACTGACAATGCACATTTATTTGCAATTTTCTCAGTAAAGTGCAAATTATGGCCTTGGGAAGGCATAGGTTTTGAGCCCTACTCATGTTAATCTGCTCGTTTTGAGTTTGACTCTGTTATTTATTGTAATTTTTGTTCGTTTGGGGTTTCATTTATTTATCGATGCTGATTTGGGGTAGTTTCACGCTTGGTAGATTATTTGATTTTATTTTTGCTCATTTTTGTTCAAGAGATCTTTACTTTTCGTTGAAAAACTTATTTTGTGGAAAAAGTTTTTTAATTAATTTCAGTTCGTTTTATATTGACATAGTCTAAAGGAAAAAATAATAAATGATACATTGTGCCAACATCGTTCTTATATGTCCCCGGGGCATAACTTAAAACCCTTACCCTGAGGGTTGTGGGGGAGGGTCCTCCTCAAAATCATATTTTCTATCTGGAAATCAAATACGCTGAACAAAATGGCTATCTAAAAATTTTCATTGGATGTGTTTGTGGGAATGATGGGCGTGGGGAGGGGGGGGGGGCTAGTTGCCCCCCTTTAAATTTTTTTGGATAGCTTGGATACACTTATGCTATTTGGATTTGGTTAAATTTTAAGAGAAGAAGTAGCCCCGAAAGTTTGAACATAATACCCTCAGTCGTTCAAGGGATACTGCTTAGATGCCTTATTGGGAATTAGGATTAACACAGTGCATTTTGATTTAATCTTAAAGCAACATTTAGTTTTTAAACATAAAGGCAAATGGGAGGGTGGGCGTGGGAGGGGGATTAGGTTCCCTCCAATCACTTTTGACAATTAAAAATGGCGCTAGCCACTCCAATTTTCAATCAAATGAGCCCTTTTCCAAGTTTATACGACAACTCTTTCGATATGAAGTACCCTGGTATGGAAAAAAATAAATAAGTAAATAAATGATACATTATGTCAACATTGTTCTTTACTTAGGCAGCGCGATTGCGCTGCCTATGATTGTATGAGTATTGTTTATTTCCTGGATTCTTTTGTTAAATTAAATAAAAAAAACAAGTTTTTTTAACTGAAAGTAAGGAACGACGTTAAAACTTAAAACGAACAGAAATTATTCCGTATATGAAAGGGGCTGTCCCCTCCTCAACGCCTCGCTCTCTACGCTAAAGTTTTTTATTGTTTTCAAAAATAAAGTTGAGAGACAGAGTCAAACTTTAGCGTAAAGAGTGAGGCGTTTAGGAGGGGACAGCCCCTTTCATATACGGAATAATTTCTTTTCGTTTTAAGTTTTAACGTCGTTCCTTACTTTCAGTTAATATAACTTCTTTTTTTATTTAATTTTTGAATGTTTCTGAATTAATGCAGGTTTTGATTTTGGTTCACCGTACATGAATAATTAAAACAAAATTTGGATATTAATTGTACTTTTATTTGGTTAAATGGCTTTCTCGAAACCTGTTTAATTTTATTTACGAACATTTTTATTAGTAATAAATATACGTAACTTATGAATTAAAATACGTAACGAACCTCTATATTCTTATATTTTTAATGCGTATATTAGAGGGTTCACCCCCTAGTCAATACCTTACCCTTTAAACTAAAGTCCGGATTGTGTTCCAATTCTAAAAAAACGAACCCTTAATCACAGATGCCGTTAATTAGAATAAATAGCTCTTATGAAAGTACTAAATCATCTTTCGCTTAAAGAGCGAAGTATTGACTAGGGGATGAACCCAATCATATATGTAATGATTTCTGTCGTTTTAAGTTTTGATGTTACTCCTTACTTTCAGTTAAAAAACTTGTTTTTTTATATATAATTTCTGATCTTTATTTAAATAATGCTGGGAAATCCGGCGCCCCCTTCATAGCAATGTCCCTTCTCCCATGAAAACTTCCTTCATGGTAAGATCCTTCCACATAACCCTCGACCCACTCCCCCCTACCATAAAACATCCCCTCTGAAAACGTCTGTATACTTCCCAATAACCAATACTATATGTTAACATTGTGTAAAGTTCATAACTTTCAGCCCTCCCCCCAGGGACCTTGGGGGGATTAAGTCATCCTAAAAGACATAGTTATCATATTTTCGACCATGCTGAACAAAATGGCTATCTCAAAATTTTGATCAGGTGACTTTAGGAGAAAATGAGCGTGGGAGGGGGCCTAGTTGCCGTCCATTTTTTGGGTCACTTAAAACGGGCACTAGAACTTATAATTTCTGTTCGAATGAGCCCTCCCACGATATTCTAGGACCACTGGGTCAATACGATCACCCCTGGGAAAACAACAAACAAATAAACACGCATCCGTGATCTTTCTTCTGGCAAAAAAAAATGCAAAATTCCACAATTTTGTAGATAGGAGCTTGAAACCTCTGCAGTAGGGTTTTCTGATACGCTGAATATGATGGTGTGATTTTCATTAAGGTTCTATAGCTTTTAGGGGGTTTTTCCCCCTTTTTTCGAAAATCAGCTAAATTTTCTCAGGCGCGTAACTTTTGATAGGTAGGACTAAACTTGATGAAACTTATATATTTAAAATCAGCATTAAAATTTGATTCTTTTGATGTATCTATTGGTATCAAAATTCCGTTTTCTACAGTTCTGGTTACCATTGAGCCGGGTCGCTCCTTACTTACAGTTCGTTACCACGAACTGTTTGATTAAGACGTTTCATCTCGATGCAGACATCCGGCTCTTAAATTCATCAAAATATGAATGAAGAAATAGCCTACGCTATGGTTGAATGGCGTCTAATTCTCTAGCTCTTCTCATTTGGATACAGGTATCGACAATGATTCACCCATCATTAATTGTCTGAAGGATCTTAGGACGTAGGACACAGATAAAAACCAATTGGCTCCATTTTTTTCTGGATTTTTTTTTTAACTTTCATGACTGATAGATAAACAGACCCTTATATTTCATGAGCTGGAGCGATCAATGTTACAATAAAGCATGTCACTATTTTCAAACAGTTCGTGGTAATAAACTGTAAGTAAGGAGGGACTCAATACTAACCGAAACTCTAAAAATCGGGTTTATTACACCAACAGATATATCGCAAAAATCAGCTTATTATGCTGTTTTCAAATAAATAAGTTTCATTAAGTCTAGTCTTACCCATTAAAGACTACGAGCCTGAGAAAATTTGTCTGATTTTGGAAAAAAAGGAGGAAACAACCCCTGAAAGTCATAGAATCTTAATAAAAGTCATACCATTAGATTCAAAAACTTTACTGTTGACATTTTAAGCTCCTATCTACAAAAATGTGAATTTTTTTTTGCCAGAAGAAATATCACAGATGCGTGTTTTTTTCAGGAATGATCGTATCGACCACAGTTTATAGAATTAGCAGTATGATCATTCTCTATCTCACCCATTATAAAAACCCGGACCGGGGTGCGAGTGCTCCGGAGAAGGTTTTTGCAGATGTAAACATAGGCAAAGTCAGATTAGCGGTGATGCAGGTTAGTCTGTTTCCGATTGTTTCCATCAAAGTGAATTGAAACAATCGTAAACAGACTAACCCGCATTCCCGCTAATGCAGAAATAAGTGGGAGGAGCTTTTTGTTTGCACCGAGAACGAAGACCAGAAATGATCTGCGATAAGCTTACTGATATATTCTGTCTACTGTGGTATCGACTCAGTGGTCCTAAGATACCGCAAAAGAGCTCATTCAAACTGAAATTAAAAGTTTTAGTGCCCTTTTTACCTTACCAAAAAGGTTGGAGGGCAACTAGGTCCCCTCTCCCCCTTTTTCTCAAAATCGTCCGAACAAAATTATTAGACAGCCATTTGTTCATCATAATTGAAAGGCCAAAAAACTATGCCTTTGGATATAACATAACCCCTCCCCCTTACGCCCCAGGGGAAAGGTCTTTAAGTTATAAAATTCCTCCCATTGTTTACGTATAGCATTTGTGATTAGGAAGGATATTTTCGCGGGGAGGGATATTTCTCCGTGAAGGTGGGGCCAGGTTTCCTGGCACTATTTAAAAAACAATCAGAGGATAGATAAAAAAAAAAGTTTTTTCAACTGAAAGTAAGGAACAACATTAAAAGTTAAAACAAATAGAAATTATTACGCATATGAAGGGGATTACCCTCTCATCAACACCTCGCAGTTTGCGCTAAAGTTTGAATTTTGTCCCAATTCCTTAAGAACGACTCATGAAACACAATGGTCGTTTAATAGAACGATAAGAAGTTTTTTTATAAGCAGGCCTGCTAAAAAACTTTAGCGTAAAGAGCGAGGTGTTGAGGAGGGACCAATCCCTTTCGTTTGCGTAATAATTTCTTTTCATTTTAAGTTTTAAAGTTGCTCTTTACTTTCAGTTGAAAAAACATGTTTTTTTTATTTAATTCACTAAATAAAACCGGGATCATAAAAGGACGTTTGGTATGTATAGTTAATGATTATGAGATTGGACCTCTTAACACTCTAGTGCCCCCCCCTTCCCTGCAGAGTACTTATTAATATAAAAGTAGGGAAATATCTTTTCTCCGATCAATATACTTGAGAGTTTAACATTCCGAAGTCACCTTGGATTAACGTGACTTCAGAATGATTATCGTCAGTAGCAACGCCAGTTGTCCAACCTTTACATAAGGAACTTAAATCTGCTCGCAACTAATGTAGAAAGTACCATGGCCCAGTGGGTGGCAAACGGGGGTGGGTTCTCAAAAGTGTATGCCAGTAGGGACCTATCTAAAGGTACTGATTACACTGCGTGCTGCCATCTATAGTTTAGTCTAATTCTGACCCCACACCATATATGGGCATAGACTCCCTAGGGGAAATGGATTTCCGAGAAATTGATTTGTTGGTGTTCGTCCAGGAGAATTGTCTCCGGGCGAAGTTTGCACATGCGTTTTCAAGGTCAATTGATTTGTTGGTGTTCGTCCAGGAGAATTGTCTCCGGTGGAAGTTTGCACATGCGCTTTCAAGGTCAATTGATTTGTTTGTGTTCGTCAAGGAGAATTGTCTTCGGGCGAAGTTTGCACATGCGCATAAACGGTGGGGAGAATGTTTTGATCTTAGAGATGAAGAGATTAACGCGGGAAAGGGTTTCCTAGGAATTTCAAATGTGACAGCGCAGGGATGCCAAAACAAAAGGAACACGCAGAACTTCCGTTTAGGGATTATTTGGGTGAAACCGTTTTGAGACATTTTAGAAGATGATTTGGGCGAAACAGTTAGAGACATTTTAAAAGATGATTTTAGAAGATGATTTAGAAGGTGATTTGGGGATGAAACTCTGTGGTCGTTATAATACACAAGTTATATTTGAACAGTGTTCTGAGGTCCTCTACCCCAACCCCAAAGGCCCCAGACCCCCCTAACCCAACCCCAAAGGAACCCCCCCCACCCCCAAAGGTCCCCTGGCGCCCCAAAGGCCCCCCCATTTTGCACCAGCAGTAGAATACCATATATTTAAAATACAAGATTCTTTCCTTCTAAAGATGATTAGGGCAGAAATTAAACGTTCCCTAATTGAGTTCAAATACCGATTCAAAGAATATAAATTTTTAATCAGCAAAAAGAGAAACTGTGCTATATCTTCAGTAAAACAACGACGCTAGTCATTCGAAGTTTGCTAAGATAACTGTAGCAAAAAAATGCAATGCACAACATTTCTAAGGAAGTTTAAAAGATAAAAAAATCGTGTGAACGAATGAGTCATCTGAAAAATCTTAAAGAATTCATTGGACGAAAGATTTACATCCTTGGTCCTCTTGGGCCAATGGCAGCCAGTTCTTACAGCACAGGACGAAAGCATTGCGTTTGGGAGTGAGGTAAATGTGCCTTTTTAATTTGAATCTCTATTCAGACTTGAAGCTATTATTACCTTAGAACTAGAGAGATTCAGACGAATTTATTGTATTTTGGTCACCGTTACTGTCATAGAAGTGACCTTTTCCTGTATGACTAAGCACGTAAGCTCAATAAATCTATTGTCTTTTTATCTGTGTTTATTTTATTTATATGTCTTCGTCTAGTCCAATAATAGGTAACTAGTTTGTAAGTATCCAAGGTAAATGCTCCCAAAGGAATCTGATCTCCAGATAGCCCGAGACGAAGAGGCCACGCTTCTTCATCCCTAAAAGTACCAAAAGTTGTCATCGCCACAGCTTGGAAAGAGTTTCAAACCCCTGCTAGCCTATAAGAATTCGTATCTCTTAAGTAAGATCTAATTGCGCCGCGGAAACAAAGCTTTGAGACGTCAAAATTTATAGTTCAATAATTCTTTATTCCTCGTAAATTTAGATGGATTAAATCAAATGAAATAATTCAAAGAGATTCGAAATCAGCATTAAAATACAATTCGATTAATATTCATATCAGAGAAATTGCGGCATCCGGCTCAAATATAAGAAATAAGAAATAGGGAAATAAACCTATGGCATTCATATCTGATTTATTGAGAAAGCCGGGTTTTGTTTTTGATTAATAAGAATACGTTTGATTCAAATACTAATTTTTCTATCACAAACCACAACAAATATTATCTGCAATATTTCTTCCATCGGTTCAATTTTTAATACTTTTTTATGCGCACTGGAGACATAGAAGGGCCCCCCACATTTCAAAAGGTTTTATTATATCTTTTCAGAACAAGTTCCTTTCTTAATATTCCCTCCTAAACCCATTTTACAAGTTGATGTACTCATCCTTTTCACCACAACTTTATCTTACGACTTTTTGAATACCCCAACGCCAAGCAGTACTTTTCAAAAGAATTTTTTATATTATTTCAGAACAAGTTCTTTAAGTAATGTCCCGCCTAAACCAATTTTACAACTTGAAGTACTCATCCTTTTCACCCACAACTTTACTTTATGGCTTTTTGATTATCCCATCACCAAGCAGTACTTTTCAAAAGACTTTTTTATATTATTTCAGGACAATTTCTTTACGTAATATCCTTCCAAAACCAATTTTACAACTTGAAGTACTCATCTTTTTCACCTACAACTTTACTTTATGGCTTTTTGAATATTCCATCACCAAGCAGTACTTTTCAAAAGACTTTTTTATATTATTTCAGAACAAGTTCTTTACGTAATGTCCCTCCTAAACCAATAATACAAATTGAAGTACTCCTCCTTTTCACCCACAACTTTACTTTATGGCTTTTGAATATCCCATCACCTAGCAATACTTTCAAAAGGCTTTTTTATATCTTTTCAGTACAAAAATCCAATATTATAAATAAAATCACATGTATTTTAAATGTATGCATCAAAGTAACAACAATCTTCTTTAATATCACCAAATGTCTACTGAACAAACACAAATTTCTCTTAGAAATAACATTTTTCATCAATGATAACACTTTTTCTGTTCGAACTAGCAAGTTTTCTGTCAAAGATACCAAATTGTTTCTTAGAAGTAACATTTTTTGACTGTGACAACAACTTTTCTGTCATAAGTAGCAAGTTCTGCCTAACACTAACAAACCTTCTCATCAAAGTAACGATATTTTACCTTAATACTAACATACTTTTACTGAACACACACAAATTTCTCATAGAAATAATATTTTTCATCAGTGATAACACTTTTTCCGTTCGAATTAGCAAGTTTTCTACCAAAGATAGCAAATTTTTTCTTAGAAGTAACATTTTTAACTCTTAGAAATAATATTTTTCATCAATGATAACACTTTTTCTGTTCGAACTACCAAGTTTTCTGTCAAAGATACCAATTTTTTTTTAGAAGTAACATTTTTTGACTGTGATAACAAATATTCTGTCAGAAGTAGCAAGTTTTGCTTAACACTAACAAACATTCTCATCAAAGTTACGGCATTTTACCTTAATACTAACATCCATTTACTGAACACACACAAATTTTTCTTAGAAGTAATATTTTTTGGAATGAGATAACAACTTTCTGTCAGAAGTAGCAAGTTTTGCTTAACACAAACAAACCTTCTCATCAAAGTAACGACATTTTACCTTAAAACTAACATACTTTTACTGAACACACACAAATTTCTCTTAGAAATAATATTTTTCATCAGTGATAACACTTTTTCTGTTTGAACTAGCAAGTTTTCTACCAAAGATACCAAGTTTTTTCTTAGAAATAAAATTTTTTTGACTTTGATAACAACTTTTCTGTCAGAAGTAGCAAGTTCTGCTTAACACTAACAAACCTTCTCATCAAAGTAACAATATTTTACCTCAATAATAACATACTTTTAATGAACATACACAAATTTCTCTTAGAAATAATATTTTTCATCAGTGATAACACTTTTTCTGTTCGAACAAGCAGGTTTTCTACCAAAGATACCAAATTTTTTCTTAGAAGTAACATTTTTTTATTGTGATAACAGCTTTTCTGTCAGAAGTAACGAGTTTTGCTTAGCACTAACTAACCTTCTCATCAAAGTAACGACATTTTACCTTAATACTAACATACTTTTACAGAATACACACAAATTTTTCTGAGAAGTAACATTTTTTTGAATGAGATAACAACTTTCTGTCAGAAGTAGCAAGTTCTGCTTAACACTAACAAACCTTCTCATCAAAGTAACAATATTTTACCTTAATACTAATATACTTTGAATGAAGACACACAAATTTCTCTTAGAAATAATATTTTTCGTCACTGATAACACTTTTTATGTTCGAACTAGCAAGTTTTCTACCAAAGATACCAAATTTTTTCTTAGAAGTAAAATTTTTTATTGTGATAACACCTTTTCTTTCAGAAGTAGCAAGTTCTACTTAACACTAAAACACATTCTCATCAAAGTTACAATATTTTACCTTAAACCTAACATACTTTTACTGAACACAGACAAATTTCTCTTAGAAATAATATTTTTATCAGTGATAACACTTTTTCTGTTCGAACTAGCAAGTTTTCTACCAAAGATATCAAATTTTCCACTTCAGTTCAGATTTTTCTCAAAGAGATGAAAAAATGTAAAATAATGTTCCAAATTTTTCATAGAAGATGGAAAAGTTCAAGTTCACTTCTGAATTTTACCAAAGAACAAAATTCAATTCTAATTTCTCCAGAGAAAATGCAAATCTTCCACTCCAGTTTTAAGTTCACCAAGACATAAAGAAATTTAAAGTTCTGTTCTAAATTTTTCCGTAGTAGATAGAAAAAGCTATATCATAGTTGCGAATATTTGCTATGAAGATAAAAAGTTCAACTTCAATTTTAAATTTTCTCAGCGAAGTAAAGAAAAGTTCAACTTCGACTCTGAATTTTCTCAATGAAAAGAAATAATTTATTGATCAATTCTATTTTTCCCAAATAATATAAAAATTTTCCACTTCAATTCAGATCTTTCTCAAAGAGATGAAAAAATTTAAAATACTGTTCCAAAATTTTTCATAGAAGATAGAAAAGTTCAAGTTCTCTTTTGAATTTTACCAAAGAACACACTTCAATTCTAATTTCACCAGAGAAAATAAAAAAGCTTCCACTTCAGTTCTTATATCCCCAAAGACACAAAAATTAAAGTTCCATTCTAAATTTTACCATAGAAGATAGAAAAAGTTATACCTTAGATGCGAATACTTACCTTGAAGATAAAAAGTTCCACTTTAATTCTGAATTTTCTCAACAAAAAAGAAATAAGTTATTGATCAATTCTATTTTCCCAAAATAATATACAAATTTTCCACTTGAGTTCACATTTTTCTCAAAGAGATGAAAAAATTTAAAATACTCTTCCAAATTTTTCATGTAAGATAGAAAAGTTCAAGTTCTCTTCTCAATTTTACCAAAGAACTCAATTCAAACCTAATTTCTCCAGAGAAAAATAAAAAGCTTCCACTTCAGTTTTAAGTTCACCAAGACATAAAAAATGTGACATAAGAAAAATGTGAACTCAAGTGGAAAATTTGTATATTATTTTGGGAAAATAGAATTGATCAATAACTTATTTCTTTTTCGTTGAGAAAATTCAGAATTAAAGTGGAACTTTTTATCTTCAAGGTAAGTATTTGCATCTAAGGTATAATTTTTTCTATCTTCTACGGGAAAATTTAGAATGAAACTTTAATTTTTGTGTCTTGGGGATATAAGAACTGAAGTGGAAGCTTTTTTATTTTCTCTGGTGAAATTAGAATTGAAGTGTGTTTATTGATAAAATTCAGAGGAGAACTTGAACTTTTCTATCTTCTATGAAAAATTTTGGAACAGTATTTTAAATTTTTTCATCTCTTTGAGAAAGATCTGAATTGAAGTGGAAAATTTTTATATTATTTGGGAAAAATAGAATTGATCAATAAATTATTTCTTTTCATTGAGAAAATTCAGAATCGAAGTTGAACTTTTCTTCACTTCGCTGAGAAAATTTAAAATTGAAGTTGAACTTTTTATCTTCATAGCAAATATTCGCAACTATGATATAGCTTTTTCTATCTACTACCGAAAAATTTAGACCAGAACTTTAAATTTCTTTATGTCTTGGTGAACTTAAAACTGGAGTGGAAGATTTGCATTTTCTCTGGAGAAATTAGAATTGAATTTTGTTCTTTGGTAAAATTCAGAAGTGAACTTGAACTTTTCCATCTTCTATGAAAAATTTGGAACATTATTTTACATTTTTTCATCTCTTTGAGAAAAATCTGAACTGAAGTGGAAAATTTGATATCTTTGGTAGAAAACTTGCTAGTTCGAACAGAAAAAGTGTTATCACTGATTAAAAATATTATTTCTAAGAGAAATTTGTGTGTGTTCAGTAAAAGTATGTTAGTTTTAAGGTAAAATATTGTTACTTTGATGAGAAGGTTTTTTAGTGTTAAGCAAAACTTGCTACTTCTGACAGAAAAACTGTTATCACAATAAAAAATGTTACTTCTAAGAAAAAATTTGGTATATTTGGTAGAAAACTTGCTAGTTCGAACAGAAAAAGTGTTATCACTGATGAAAAATATTATTTCTAAGAGAAATTTGTGTGTGTTCAGTCAAAGTATATTAGTATTAAGGTAAAATATTGTTACTTTGATGAAAAGTTTTGTTAGTGTTAAGCAGAACTTGCTACTTCTGACAGAAAGTTGTTATCTCATTCAAAAAAATGTTACTTCTCAGAAAAATTTGTGTGTATTCTGTAAAAGTATGTTAGTATTAAGGTAAAATATCGTTACTTTGATGAGAAGGTTTGTTAGTGCTAAGCAGAACTTGTTACTTCTGACAGAAAAGTTGTTATCACAGTCAAAAAATGTTACTTCTATGAAAAAATTTGGTGTCTTTGGTAGAAAACTTGCTAGTTCGAACAGAAAAAGTTTTATCACTGATGAAAAATATTATTTCTAAGAGAAAATTGTGTATGTTCATTAAAAGTATGTTATTATTGAGGTAAAATATTGTTACTTTGATGAGAAGGTTTGTTAGTGTTAAGTAGAACTTGCTACTTCTGACAGAAAAGTTGTTATCACAGTCAAAAAAATGTTACTTCTAAGAAAAAATTTGGTATCTTTGGTGCAAAACTTGCTAGTTCTAACAGAAAAATTGTTATCACTGATGAAAAATATTAGTTCTAAGAGAAATTTGTGTTTGTTCAGTAAAAGTATGTTAGTTTTAAGGTAAAATGTCGTTACTTTGATGAGAAGGATTGTTAGTGTTAAGCAAAACTTGCTACTTCTGACAGAAAATTGTTATCTCATTCCAAAAAATATTACTTCTAAGAAAAATTTGTGTGTGTTCAGTAAATGGATGTTAGTATTAAGGTAAAATGCCGTAACTTTGATGAGAATGTTTGTTAGTGTTAAGCAAAACTTGCTACTTCTGACAGAATATTTGTTATCACAGTCAAAAAATGTTACTTCTAAAAAAAAATTGGTATCTTTGACAGAAAACTTGGTAGTTCGAACAGAAAAAGTGTTATCATTGATGAAAAATATTATTTCTAAGAGTTAAAAATGTTACTTCTAAGAAAAAATTTGCTATCTTTGGTAGAAAACTTGCTAATTCGAACGGAAAAAGTGTTATCACTGATGAAAAATATTATTTCTATGAGAAATTTGTGTGTGTTCAGTAAAAGTATGTTAGTATTAAGGTAAAATATCGTTACTTTGATGAGAAGGTTTGTTAGTGTTAGGCAGAACTTGCTACTTATGACAGAAAAGTTGTTGTCACAGTCAAAAAATGTTACTTCTAAGAAACAATTTGGTATCTTTGACAGAAAACTTGCTAGTTCGAACAGAAAAAGTGTTATCATTGATGAAAAATATTATTTCTAAGAGAAATTTGTGTTTGTTCAGTAAACATTTGGTGATATTAAAGAAGATTGTTGTTACTTTGATGCATACATTTAAAATACATGTGATTTTATTTATAATATTGGATTTTTGTACTGAAAAGATATAAAAAAGCCTTTTGAAAGTATTGCTAGGTGATGGGATATTCAAAAGCCATAAAGTAAAGTTGTGGGTGAAAAGGAGGAGTACTTCAATTTGTATTATTGGTTTAGGAGGGACATTACGTAAAGAACTTGTTCTGAAATAATATAAAAAAGTCTTTTGAAAAGTACTGCTTGGTGATGGAATATTCAAAAAGCCATAAAGTAAAGTTGTAGGTGAAAAAGATGAGTACTTCAAGTTGTAAAATTGGTTTTGGAAGGATATTACGTAAAGAAATTGTCCTGAAATAATATAAAAAAGTCTTTTGAAAAGTACTGCTTGGTGATGGGATAATCAAAAAGCCATAAAGTAAAGTTTTGGGTGAAAAGAATGAGTACTTCAAGTTGTAAAATTGGTTTAGGAGGGACATTACGTAAAGAAATTGTTCTGAAATAATTTAAAAAAGTCTTTTGAAAAATACAGCTTGGCGTTGGGGTATTCAAAAAGTCATAAAGTAAAGATGTGGTGAAAAGGATGAGTATATCAACTTGTAAAATTGGCTTAGGAGGGAATATTAAGAAAGGAACTTGTTCTGAAAAGATATAATAAAACCTTTTGAAATGTGGGGGGCCCTTCTATGTCTCCAGTGCGCATAAAAAAGTATTAAAAATTGAACCGATGGAAGAAATATTGCAGATAATATTTGTTGTGGTTTGTGATAGAAAAATTAGTATTTGAATCAAACGTATTCTTATTAATCAAAACAAAACCCGGTTTTCTCAATAAGTCAGATATGAATGGCATAGGTTTATTTCCCTATTTCTTATTTCTTACATTTGAACCGGATGCCCCAATTTCTCTGATATACATATTAATCAAATTGTATTTTAATGCTGATTTTGAATCTCTTTGAATTATTTCATTTGATTTAATCCATCAAAAATTACGAGGAATTAAGAATTATTGAACTATAAATTTTGACGTCTCAAAGCTTTGTTTCCGCGGCGCAATTAGATCTTACTTAAGAGATACGAATTCTTATAGGCTAGCAGGGGTTAGAAACTCTTTCCAAGCTGTGGCGATGACAACCTTTGGTACTTGTAGGGATGAAGAAGCGTGGCCTCTTCTTTCTTGAGCTATCTGGAGATCAGATTCCTTTGGGAGCGTTTACCTTGGAGACTTACGAACTAGTTACCTATTATTGGACTAGACGCAGACATATAAATAAAATAAACATAGATAAAAAGACAATAGATTTATTGAAATTACGTGCTTAGTCGTACAGGAACAGGTCACTTCTATGACAATAACGGTGACCAATATACAATAAATTCGTCTGAATCTCTCTAGTTCTAAGGTAATAATCGCTTCAAGTCTGAATGGAGATTCAAATTAAAAAGGCACATTTACCTCACTCCCAAACGTAGTGCTTTCGTCCTGTACTGTAAGAACTGGCTGCCACTGGCCCAAGAGGACCAAGGATGTAAATCTTTCGTCCAATGAATTCTTTAAGATTTTTCAGATGACTCAGGCGTTCACACGATTTTTTTGCCTTTTAAACTTCCTTAGAATTGTTGTGCATTGCATTTTTTGTGCTACAATTATCTTAGCAAACTTCGAACGACTAGCTTCGTTGTTTGACTGAATATATAGCGCAGTTTATATTTTTTCTGATTAAAAATTTATATTATTTGTATCTGTATTTTAACTAAATTATGGAACTTTTAATTTATGACCTAATCATGTTTAGAAGGAAAGAATATTTTATTTTAAATATATGGTATTCTACTGCTGGTGCAAAATGGGGGGGCCTTTGGGGCGCCAGGGGACCTTTGGGGGTGGGGGGGGTTCCTTTGGGGTTGGGTTAGGGGGGTCGGGGGCCTTTGGGGTTGGGGTAGAGGACCTCACAATACTGTTCAAATATAACTTGTGTATTATAACGACCACAGAGTTTCACCCCCAAATCACCTTCTAAATCATCTTCTAAAATCATCTTTTAAAATGTCTCTAACTGTTTCGCCCAAATCATCTTCTAAAATGTCTCAAAACTGTTTCGCCCAAATAATCCCTAAACGTAATTTCTGCGTGTTCCTTTTGTTTTGGCATCCCTGCGCTGTCACATTTGAAATTCCTAGGAAACCCTTTCCCGCGTTAATCTCTTCATCTCTAAGATCAAAACATTCTCTCCACCGTTTATGCGCATGTGCAAACTTCGCCCGAAGACAATTCTCCTTGACGAACACAAACAAATCAATTGACCTTGAAAGCGCATGTGCAAACTTCCACCGGAGACAATTCTCCTGGACGAACACCAACAAATCAATTGACCTTGAAAGCGCATGTGCAAACTTCGCCCGGAGACAATTCTTCTGGACGAACATCAACAAATCAATTTCTCGGAAATCCATTTCTCCTAGGGAGTGTATGCCCATATATGGTGTGGGGTCATACGGAATTAGACTAAACTGTAGATGGCAACACGCAGTGTAATCAGTACCTTTAGATAGGTCCCTACTGGCATACACTTTTGAGAACCCACCCCCGTTTGCCACCCACTGGGCCATGGTACTTTCTACATTAGTTGCGAGCAGATTTAAGTTCCTTATGTAAAGGTTGGACAACTGGCGTTGCTACTGACGATAATCATTCTGAAGTCACGTTAATCCAAGGTGACTTCGGAATGTTAAACTCTCAAGTATATTGATCGGAGAAAAGATATTTCCCTACTTTTATATTAATAAGTACTCTGCAGGGAAGGGGGGGCACTAGAGTGTTAAGAGGTCCAATCTCATAATCATTAACTATACATACCAAACGTCCTTTTATGATCCCGGTTTTATTTAGTGAATTAAATAAAAAAAAACAAGTTTTTTCACTTGAAAGTAAAGAGCAACTTTAAAACTTAAAATGAAAAGAAATTATTACGCAAACGAAAGGGATTGGTCCCTCCTCAACACCTCGCTCTTTACGCTAAAGTTTTTTAGCAGGCCTGCTTATAAAAAAGCTTCTTATTGTTCTAATTAAACGACCATTGTGTTTCATGAGTCGTTCTTAAGGAATTGGGACAAAATTCAAACTTTAGCGCAAACTGCGAGGTGTTGATGAGAGGGTCATCCCCTTCATATGCGTAATAATTTCTATTTGTTTTAACTTTTAATGTTGTTCCTTACTTTCAGTTGAAAAAACTTTTTTTTATCTATCCTCTGATTGTTTTTTAAATAGTGCCAGGAAACCTGGCCCCACCTTCACGGAGAAATATCCCTCCCCGCGAAAATATCCTTCCTAATCACAAATGCTATACGTAAACAATGGGAGGAATTTTATAACTTAAAGACCTTTCCCCTGGGGCGTAAGGGGGAGGGGTTATGTTATATCCAAAGGCATAGTTTTTTGGCCTTTCAATTATGATGAACAAATGGCTGTCTAATAATTTTGTTCGGACGATTTTGAGAAAAAGGGGGAGAGGGGACCTAGTTGCCCTCCAACCTTTTTGGTAAGGTAAAAAGGGCACTAAAACTTTTAATTTCAGTTTGAATGAGCTCTTTTGCGGTATCTTAGGACCACTGAGTCGATACCACAGTAGACAGAATATATCAGTAAGCTTATCGCAGATCATTTCTGGTCTTCGTTCTCGGTGCAAACAAAAAGCTCCTCCCACTTATTTCTGCATTAGCGGGAATGCGGGTTAGTCTGTTTCCGATTGTTTCAATGCACTTTGATGGAAACAATCGGAAACAGACTAACCTGCATACCCGCTAATCTGACTTTGCCTATGTTTACATCTGCAAAAACCTTCTCCGGAGCACTCGCACCCCGGTCCGGGTTTTTATAATGGGTGAGATCGAGAATGATCATACTGCTAATTCTATAAACTGTGGTCGATACGATCATTCCTGAAAAAAAACACGCATCTGTGATATTTCTTCTGGCAAAAAAAAATTCACATTTTTGTAGATAGGAGCTTAAAATGTCAACAGTAAAGTTTTTGAATCTAATGGTATGACTTTTATTAAGATTCTATGACTTTCAGGGGTTGTTTCCTCCTTTTTTTCGAAAATCAGACAAATTTTCTCAGGCTCGTAGTCTTTAATGGGTAAGACTAGACTTAATGAAACTTATTTATTTG
>NW_028300563.1:85775-112500 GCF_049724085.1 Artemia sp. Qi Xiang Cuo
ATGACGAAACACTACTGAAATATTCCAACTCTTGCATTTCAACGATAGAAATCCAAAAATGAACTTTTAAAAATCATGAGAATGTAACTGTGACAAGGTAAACCACGACAAAACACTACTGAAATATTCCAACTCTTGTATTTCAACGATAGAAATCCAAAAATGAACTTTTAAAAATCATGAGAATGTAACTGTTACAAGGTAAACCACTACAAAACACTACTGAAATATTCCAATTCTTGCATTTCAAGGAAAGGAATCCAAAATGAGCTTTGAAAAATCAAGACAATGTAACTGTGACAAGGTAAACCACGACAAAACACTACTGAAATATTCCAACTCTTGTCTTTCACGAAAGAAATTCAAAATGAACTTTGAAAAATCATGAGAATGAAACTGTGACAATGTAAACCCCAGCAAACCACTACTCAAACATTCAAACTCTTGCATTTAACCGAAAGAAATTCAAAATCAACTTTGAAAAGTCAAGAGAAAATAACTGTGACAAGGTAAAGCACAACAAAACACTACTGAAATATTCCAACTCTTGCATTTCAACGAAAGAAATCCAAAATGAACTTTGAAAAATCAAGACAATGTAACTGTGACAAGGTAAACCACGACAAAACACTACTGAAATATTCCAACTCTTGTCTTTCACCAACGAAATTCAAAATGAACTTTGAAAAATCAAGAGCATGTAACTGTTACAAGGTAAAGCACAACAAAACACTACTGAAATATTCCAACTCTTGCATTTCAACGATAGAAATCCAAAAATAAACTTTTAAAAATCATGAGAATGTAACTGTGACAAGGTAAACCACTACAAAACACTACTGAAATATTTCAGCTCTTTCATTTCAAGGAAAGAAATCCAAAATGAACTTTGAAAAATCAAGATAATGTAACTCTGACAAGGTAAACCCCGACAAATCACTACAGAAATATTCCAACTCTTGTCTTTCACAAACGAAATTCAAAATGAACTTTGAAAAATCAAGAGAATGTAACTGTGACAAGGTTAAGTACAACAAACCACTACTCAAATATTCCAACTCTTGCATTTCAAGGAAAGAAATTCAAAATCAACTTTGAAAAATCAAGAGAATGTAACAGTGACAAGGTAAAGCACAACAAGACACTACTGAAATATTCCAACTCTTATATTTCATGAAAGAAATTCAAAATGAACTTTGAAAAATCAAGAGAATGTAAAAATCCA
Source organism: Artemia sp. Qi Xiang Cuo (assembly GCF_049724085.1). Taxonomy (NCBI): domain Eukaryota; kingdom Metazoa; phylum Arthropoda; class Branchiopoda; order Anostraca; family Artemiidae; genus Artemia; species Artemia sp. Qi Xiang Cuo. The sequence goes on from NW_028300563.1 coordinate 87,001, forward strand.
AAATGAACTTTGAAAAATCAAGAGAATATTACATGACAAGGTAAACCACGACAAAACACTACTGAAATATTCCAACTCTTACATTTCAAGGAAAGAAATCCATAATGAACTTTGAAAAATCAAGAGATTGTAACTGTGAGAAGGTAAACCATAACAAAACACTACTGAAATATTCCAACTCTTGCATTTCAACGAAAGAAATCCAAAATGAACTTTGAAAAATCAAAAGAATGTAACTGTGACAAGGTAAAGCACGACAAGACACTACTGAAATATTCCAACTCTTGCATTTCAACGATGAAAATCCAGAAATGAACTTTTAAAAATCATGAAAATGTAACTGTGACAAGGTAAACCACTACAAAACACTACTGAAATATTCCAACTCTTGCATTTCAAGGAAAGAAATCCAAAATGAACTTTGAAAAATCAAGATAATGTAACTGTGACCAGGTAAACCACGACAAAACACTACTGAAATATTCCAACTCTTGTCTTTCACTAACGAAATTCAAAATAAACTTTGAAAAATCAAGAGCAAGTAATTGTGACAAGGTAAAGCACAACAAAACACTACTGAAATATTCAAACTCTTGTATTTAACGGAAAGAAATTCCAAATCAACTTTGAAAAGTAAAAAGAAAGTAACTTTGACAAGGTAAAGCACAACAAAACACTACAGAAATATTCCAAATCTTGTGTTTCAACGAATAAAATCCAAAATTAACTTTGAAAAATCAAGACAATGTAAGTGTGACAAGGTAAACCACTAGAAAACACTACTGAAATATTCCAACTCTTGTCTTTCACGAACGAAATTCAGAATGAACTTTGAAAAATCAAGAGCATGTAACTGTGACAAAGTAAAGCACAACAAAACACTACTGAAATATTCCAACTCTTGCATTTCAAGGAAAGAAATTCAAAATCAACTTTGAAAAATCAAGAGAATGTAACTGTGACAAGGTAAAGCACAACAAAACACTATTGAAATATTCTAACTCTTGCATTTCAACGAAAGAAATCCAAAATGAACTTTGAAAAATCAAAAGAATATAACAGCGAGAAGGTAAAGCAAAACAAGACGCTACTGAAATATTCCAACTCTTGCATTTCATGAAAGAAATTCAAAATGAACTTTGAAAAATCAAGAGAATGTAAAAATCCAAAATGAACTTTGAAAAATCAAGAGAATGTTACTGTGACAAGGTAAAACCCGACAAAAAACTATTGAAATATTCCAACTCTTGCATTTCAACGAAAGAAATCCAAAATGAACTTTGAAAAATCAAGAGAATGTAACTGTGAGAAGGTAAACCATAACAAAACACTACTGAAATATTCCAACTCTTGCATTTCAACGAAAGAAATCCAAAATGAACTTTGAAAAATCAAGAGAATATAACTATGACAAGGTAAAGCACGACAAGACACTACTGAAATAATCCAACTCTTGCATTTCAACGAAAGAAATTCAAAATGAACTTTGAAAAATTAAGGGAATGTATCTGTGACATGGTAAACCACGACGAAACACTACTGAAATATTCCAACTCTTGCATTGAAACGAAGGAAATCGAAAATGAACTTTGAAAAATCAAGAGAATGTAACTGTGATAAGGTTAAGCACAGCAAGACACTACTGAAATATTCCAACTCTTGCATTTCAAGGAAAGAAATCCACAATGAACTTTGAAAAATCAAGAGAATGTAACTCGGACAAGTTAAACTACGATAAAACACTACTGAAATATTCGAAATCTTGCATTTCAAGGAAAGAAATCCAAAATGAACTTTTAAAAATCATGAGAATGTAACTGTGACAAGGTAAACCACGACAAAACACTACTGAAATATTCCAACTCTTTTCTTTCACGAACGAAATTCAAAATGAACTTTTAAAAATCAAGAGCATGTAACTGTGACAAGGTAAAGCACAGCAAAACACTACTGAAATATTCCAACTCTTGCATTTCAACGAAAGAAATCAACAATGAACTTTTAAAAATCATGAGAATGTAACTGTGACAAGGTAAACTACTACAAAACACTACTGAAAAATTCCAACTCTTGTCTTTCACGAACGAAATTCAAAATGAACTTTGAAAAATCAAGAGCATGTAACTGTGACAAGGTAAAGCACAACAAAACACTACTGAAATATTCCAACTCTTGCATTTCAAGGAAAGAAATTCAAAATCAACTTTGAAAATCAAGAGAATGTAACTCTGACAAGGTAAAGCACAACAAAACACTACTGAAATATTCGAACTCTTGCAATTCAACGAAAGAAATCCAAAATGAACTTTGAAAAATCAAGAAAATGTAACAGTGACAAGGTAAAGCACAACAAGACACTACTGAAATATTCCAACTCTTGCATTTCATGAAAGCAATTCAAAATGAACTTTGAAAAATCAAGAGAATTTAATAATCCAAAATAAACTTTGAAAAATCAAGATAATATTACTATGACAAGTTAAACCACAACAAAACACTACTAAAATATTGCAACTCTTGCATTTCAAGGAAAGAAATCCACAATGAACTTTGAAAAATCAAGAGTATGTAACAGTGACAAGGTAAACCACGAAAAAACACTACTGAAATATTCTAACTCTTGCATTTCAAGGAAAGAAATCCAAAATGAACTTTGAAAAATCAAGAGAATGTAACTGTGATAAGGTTAAGCACAGCAAGACACTACTGAAATATTCCAACTCTTGCATTTCAAGGAAAGAAATCCACAATGAACTTTGAAAAATCAAGAGAATGTAACTGTGACAAGGTAAACCACGACAAAACACTACTGAAATATTCCAACTCTTGCATTTGACGAGAGAAATTCAAAATGAACTTGGAAAAATCAAGAGAATGTAACTGTGACACGGTAAAGCACAACGAGACACTACTGAAATGTTCCAACTCTTGCATTTCAACGATAGATATCCAACAATGAACTTTTAAAAATCATAAGAATGTAACTGTGACAAGGTAAAGCACGACAAAACACTACTGAAATATTCCAACTCTTACATTCCAACGATAGAAATCCAAAAATGAAATTTTAAAAGTCATGAGAATGTAACTGTGACAAGGTAAACCACTACAAAACACTAATGAAATATTCCGACTCTTGCATTTCAAGTAAAGAAATCCAAAATGAACTTTGAAAAATCAAGACAATGTAACTGTGACAAGGTAAACCACGACAAAACACTAGTGAAATATTCCAACTCTTGCATTTCAACGAAAAAAATCCAAAATGAACCTTGAAAAAATAGACAATGTAACTGTGACAAGGTAAACCACGACAAAACACTCCTGAAATATTCCAACTCTTGTCTTTCACGAATGAAATTCAAAATGAACTTTGAAAAATCAAGAGCATGTAACTGTGACAAGGTAAAGCACAACAAAACACTACTGAAATATTCCAACTCTTGCATTTCAACGATAGAAATCCAAAAATGAACTTTTAAAAATCATGAGAATGTAACTGTGACAAGGTAAACCACTACAAAACACTACTGAAATATTCCAACTCTTGCATTTCAAGGAAAGAAATCCAAAATGAACTTTGAAAAATCAAGACAATGTAACTCTGACAAGGTAAACCCCGACAAAACACTACTGAAATATTCCAACTCTTGTCTTTCACGAATGAAACTCAAAATGAACTTTGAAAAATCAAGAGCATGTAACTGTGACAAGGTAAAGCACAACAAAACACTACTGAAATATTCCAACTCTTGAATTTTAAGGAAAGAAATTCAAAATCAACTTTGAAAAATCAAGAGAATGTAACTGTGACAAGGTAATGCACAACAAAACACTACTGAAATATTCCAACTCTTGCATTTCAACGAAAGAAATCCAAAATGAACTTTTAAAAATCATGAGAATGTAACTGTGACAAGGTAAACCACGACAAAACACTACTGAAATATTCCATCTCTTGTCTTTCACGAACGAAATTCAAAATGAACTTTGAAAAATCAAGAGCATGTAACTGTGACAAGGTAAAGCACATCAAAACACTACTGAAATATTCAAACTCTTGCATTTCAACTATAGAAATCCAACAATGAACTTTGAAAAATCATGAGAATGTAACTGTGACAAGGTAAACCACTACAAAACACTACTGAAATATTCCAACTCTTGCATTTCAAGGAAAGAACTCCAAAATGAACTTTGAAAAATCAAGACAATGTAACTCTGACAAGGTAAACCACGACAAAACACAAAGGTAAACCACGACAAAACACTACTGAAATATTCCAACTCTTGAATTTGACGAAAGAAATTCAAAATGAACTTTGAAAAATCAAGAGAATGTAACTGTGACACGGTAAAGCACAACGAGACACTACTGAAATGTTCCAACTCTTGCATTTCAACGATAGAAATCCAACAATGAACTTTTAAAAATCATGAGAATGTAAATGTGACAACGTAAACCACGACAAAACACTACTGAAATATTCCAACTCTTGCATTCCAACGATAGAAATCCAAAAATGAACTTTTAAAAATCATGAGAATGTAACTGTGACAAGGTAAACCCCTACAAAACACTACTGGAATATTCCGACTCTTGCATTTCAAGTAAAGAAATCCAAAATGAACTTTGAAAAATTAAGACAATGTAACTGTGACAAGGTAAACCACGACAAAACACTACTGAAATATTCCAACTCTTGTCCTTCACGAACGAAATTCAAAATGAACTTTGAAAAATCAAGAGCATGTAACTGTGACAAGGTAAAGCACAACAAAACACTACTGAAATATTCCAACTCTTGCAAATCAAAGAAAGAAATTCAAAATCAGCTTTGAAAAATCAAGAGAATGTAACTGTGACAAGGTAAAGCACAACAAAACACTAGTGAAATATTCCAACTCTTGCATTTCAACGAAAAAAATCCAAAATGAACTTTTAAAAAATAGACAATGTAACTGTGACAAGGTAAACCACGACAAAACACTACTGAAATATTCCAACTCTTGTCTTTCACGAATGAAATTCAAAATGAACTTTGAAAAATCAAGAGAAAGTAACTGTGACAAGGTAAAGCACAACAAAACACTACTGAAATATTCCAACTCTTGCATTTCAACGATAGAAATCCAAAAATGATCTTTTAAAAATCATGATAATGTAACTGTGACAATTTAAACCACTACAAAACAATACTGAAATATTCCAACTCTTGCATTTCAAGGAAATAAATCCAAAATGAACTTTGAAAAATCAAGACAATGTAACTCTGACAAGGTAAACCCCGACAAAACACTACTGAAATATTCCAACTCTTGTTTTTCACAAACGAAATTCAAAATGAACTTTGAAAAATCAAGAGCATGTAACTGTGACAAGGTAAAGCACAACAAAACACTACTGAAATATTCCAACTCTTGAATTTTAAGGAAAGAAATTCAAAATCAACTTTGAAAAATCAAGAGAATGTAACTGTGACAAGGTAAAGCACAACAAAACACTACTGAAATATTCTAACTCTTGCATTTCAAGGAAAGAAATCCAAAATGAACTTTTAAAAATCATGAGAATGTAACTGTGACAAGGTAAACCACGACGAAACACTACTGAAATATTCCAACTCTTGTATTTCACGAACGAAATTCAAAATGAACTTTTAAAAATCAAGAGCATGTAACTGTGACAAGGTAAAGCACAGCAAAACACTACTGAAATATTCCAACTCTTGCATTTCAACGATAGAAATCCAAAAATGAACTTTTAAAAATCATGAGAATGTAACTGTGACAAGGTAAACTACTACAAAACACTACTGAAATATTCCAACTCTTGCATTTCAAGGAAAGAAATCCAAAATGAACTTTGAAAAATCAAGACAATGTAACTCTGACAAGGTAAACCACGACAAAACACTACTGAAATATTCCAACTCTTGTCTTTCACGAACAAAATTCAAAATGAACTTTGAAAAATCAAGAGCATGTAACTGTGACAAGGTAAAGCACAACAAAACACTACTGAAATATTCCAACTCTTGCATTTCAAGGAAATAAATTCAAAATCAAATTTGAAAATCAAGAGAATGTAACTGTGACAAGGTAAAGCACAACAAAACACTACTGAAATATTCCAACTCTTGCATTTCAAGTAAAGAAATCCAAAATGAACTTTGAAAAATCAAGACAATGTAACTGTGACAAGGTAAACCACGACAAAACACTACTGAAATATTCCAACTCTTGTCCTTCACGAACTAAATTCAAAATGAACTTTGAAAAATCAAGAGCATGTAACTGTGACAAGGTAAACCACAACAAAACACTACTGAAATATTCCAACTCTTTCAACTCAAAGAAACAAATTCAAAATCAGCTTTGAAAAATCAAGAGAATGTAACTGTGACAAGGTAAAGCACAACAAAACACTAGTGAAATATTCCAAATCTTGCATTTCAACGAAAAAAATCCAAAATGAACTTTGAAAAAATAGACAATTTAACTGTGACAAGGTAAACCACGACAAAACACTACTGAAATATTCCAACTCTTGTCTTTCACGAATGAAATTCAAAATTAACTTTGAAAAATCAAGAGCAAGTAACTGTGACAAGGTAAAGCACAACAAAACACTACTGAAATATTCCAACTCTTGAATTTCAACAATAGAAATCCAAAAATGAAATTTTAAAAATCATGATAATGTAACTGTGATAATTTAAACCACTACAAAACACTACTTAAATATTCCAACTCTTGCATTTCAAGGAAAGAAATCCAAAATGAACTTTGAAAAATCAAGAAAATGTAACTCTGACAAGGTAAACCCCGACAAAAAACTACTGAAATATTCCAACTCTTGTTTTTCACAAACGAAATTCAAAATGAACTTTGAAAAATCAAGAGCATGTAACTGTGACAAGGTAAATCACAACAAAACACTACTGAAATATTCCAACTCTTGAATTTTAAGGAAAGAAATTCAAAATCAACTTTGAAAAATCAAGAGAATGTAACTGTGACAATGTAATGCACGACAAAACTCTACTGAAATATTATACCTCGAGAATTTCAAGAAAAGAAATCAAAAATTAAATTTGAACAATCAAGAGAATGTAAGTGTGACAAGGTAAACCATGACGAAACACTACTGAAAAATTCCAACTCTTGTCTTTCACGAACGAAATTCAAAATGAACTTTTAAAAATCAAGAGCATGTAACTGTGACAAGGTAAAGCACAGCAAAACACTACTGAAATATTCCAACTCTTGCATTTCAACGATAGAAATCCAAAAATGAACTTTTAAAAATCATGAGAATGTAACTTTGACAAGGTAAACTACTACAAAACACTATTGAAATATTCCAACTCTTGCATTTCAAGGAAAGAAATCCAAAATGAACTTTGAAAAATCAAGACAACGTAACTCTGACAAGTTAAACCACGACAAAACACTACTGAAATATTCCAACTCTTGTCTTTCACGAACAAAATTCAAAATGAACTTTGAAAAACCAAGAGCATGTAACTGTGACAAGGTAAATCACAGCAAAACACTACCGAAATATTCAAACTCTTGCATTTCAAGTAAAGAAATTCAAAATCAACTTTAAAAATCAAGAGAATGTAACTGTGACAAGGTAAAGCACAACAAAACACTACTGAAATATTCCAACTCTTGCATTTCAAGTAAAGAAATCCAAAATGAACTTTGAAAAATCAAGACAATGTAACTGTGACAAGGTAAACCACGACAAAACACTATTGAAATATTCCAACTCTTGTCCTTCACGAACGAAATTCAAAATGAACTTTGAAAAATCAAGAGCATGTAACTGTGACAAGGTAAAGCACAACAAAACACTACTGAAATATTCCAACTCTTGCAACTCAAAGAAACAAATTCAAAATCATCTTTGAAAAATCAAGAGAATGTAACTGTGACAAGGTAAACCACAACAAAACACTAGTGAAATATTCCAAATCTTGCATTTCAACGAAAAAAATCCAAAATGAACCTTGAAAAAATATACAATTTAACTGTGACAAGGTAAACCACGACAAAACACTACTGAAATATTCCAACTCTTGTCTTTCACGAATGAAATTCAAAATTAACTTTGAAAAATCAAGAGCAAGTAACTGTGACAAGGTAAAGCACAACAAAACACTACTGAAATATTCCAACTCTTGCATTTCAACAATAGAAATCCAAAAATGAACTTTTAAAAAATCATGATAATGTAACTGTGACAATTTAAACCACTACAAAACACTACTGAAATATTCCAACTCTTGCATTTCAAGGAAAGAAATCCAAAATGAACTTTGAAAAATCAAGACAATGTAACTCTGACAAGGTAAACCCCGACAAAAAACTACTGAAATATTCCAACTCTTGTTTTTCACAAACGAAATTCAAAATGAACTTTGAAAAATCAAGAGCATGTAACTGTGACAAGGTAAAGCACAACAAAACACTGCTGAAATAGTCCAACTCTTGAATTTTAAGGAAAGAAATTCAAAATCAACTTTGAAAAATCAAGAGAATGTAACTGTGACAAGGTAAAGCACAACAAAACACTACTGAAATATTCCAACTCTTGCATTTCAACGAAAGAAATCCAAAATGAACTTTTAAAAATCAAGAGAATGTAACTGTGACAAGGTAAACCACGACGAAACACTACTGAAATATTCCAACTCTTTTCTTTCACGAACGAAATTCAAAATGAACTTTTAAAAATCAAGAGAATGTAACTGTGACAAGGTAAAGCACAACAAAACACCACTTAAAAACTCAAAATCGTTTATGTCAACGATAAAAATCCAAAAATGAACTTTTAAAAATCATGAGAATGTAACTGTGACAGGGTAAACCACGAAAAAACACTACTGGTATATTCAAAATCTTGCATTTCAACGAAAGAACTCCAAAATGAACTTAGAAAAATCAAGACAACGTAACTCTGACAAGGTAAACCACGACAAAACACTACTGAAATATTCCAACTCTTGTCTTTCACGAACAAAATTCAAAATGAACTTTGAAAAATCAAGAGCATGTAACTGTGACAAGGTAAACCACAACAAAACACTACTGAAATATTCCAACTCTTGCATTTCAAGGAAATAAATTCAAAATCAACTTTGAAAATCAAGAGAATGTAACTTTGACAAGGTAAAGCACAACAAAACACTACTGAAATAATCCAACTCTTGCATTTCAACGAAATAAATCCAAAATGAACTTTGAAAAATCAAAAGAATATAACAGTGACAAGGAAAAGCAACACAAGACAATACTTAAATATTTCAACTTTTTAATTTCATGAAATTAATTTAAGATGAACTTTGAAAAATCATAAGAATGTAAAAATCCAAAATTAGCTTTTAAAAATCAAGAGAATAATATAGTGACAGGGTAAACAACGACAAAACATTACTAAAATATTGCAATTCTTGCATTTAAACGAAAGAAATACAAAATAAACTTTGAAAAATCATGAGAATGTAACAGTGACAAGGTAAACCACGAAAAAACACTACTGAAATATTCCAACTCTTGCATTTCAATGAAAGAAATCCAAAATGAACTTTGAAAAATCAAGATAATTTAACTGTGAAAAGGTAAAGCACAACAATACACTACTGAAATATTCAAACTCTTGGATTTCAAGGAAAGAAATCTACAATGAACTTTGAAAAATCAAGAGAATGTAACTTGGACAAGTTAAACTACGACAAAACACTACTTAAACATTCGAACTCTAGCATTTCAACTAAGGAGAACCAAACTAAACTTTGAAAAATCAATAAAATGTAACGGGGACAAGGTAAACCACGATAAAGCACTACTGAAATATTCAAAATCTTACATTTGACGAAAGAAATTCAAAATGAACTTGGAAAAATCAAGAGAATGTAACTGTGACACGGTAAAGCACAACGAGACACTACTGAAATGTTCCAACTCTTGCATTTCAACGATAGAAATCCAACAATGAACTTTTAAAAATCATGAGAATGTAACTGTGACAAGGTAAACCACGACAAAACACTACTGAAATATTCCAACTCTTGCATTCCAACGATAGAAATCCAAAAATGAACTTTTAAAAATCATGAGAATGTAACTGTGACAAGGTAAACCACTACAAAACACTACTGAAATATTCCAACTCTTGCATTTCAAGGAAAGAAATCAAAAATGAACTTTGAAAAATCAAGGGAATGTAACGGTGACAAGGTAAACCATAACTAAACACTACTGAAATATTCCAACTCTTGCCCTTCAAGAACGAAATTCAAAATGAACTTTGAAAAATCAAGAGCATGTAACTGTGACAAGGTAAAGCACAGCAAAACACTACTGAAATATTCCAACTCTCGCAACTCAAAGAAATAAATTCAAAATCAGCTTTGAAAAATCAAGAGAATGTAACTGTGACAAGGTAAAGCACAACAAAATACTAGTGAAATATTCCAACTCTTGCATTTCAACGAAAAAAATCCAAAATGAACCTTGAAAAAATAGACAATGTAACTGTGACAAGGTAAATCACGACAAAACACTCCTGAAATATTCCAACTCTTGTCTTTCACGAATGAAAATCAAAATGAACTTTGAAAAATCAAGAGCATGTAACTGTGACAAGGTAAAGCACAACAAAACACTACTGAAATATTCCAACTCTTGCATTTCAACGATAGAAATCCAAAAATGAACTTTTAAAAATCAAGAGAATGTAACTGTGACAATGTAAACCACTACAAAACACTACTGAAATATTCCAACTCTTGCATCTCAAGGAAAGAAATCCAAAATGAACCTTGAAAAATCAAGACAATGTAACTCTGACAAGGTCAACCCTGACAAAACACTACTGAAATATTCCAACTCTTGTCTTTCACGAATGAAACTCAAAATGAACTTTGAAAAATCAAGAGCATGTAACTGTGACAAGGTAAAGCACAACAAAACACTACTGAAATATTCCAACTCTTGAATTTTAAGGAAAGAAATTCAAAATCAACTTTGAAAAATCAGGAGAATGTAACTGTGACAAGGTAAAGCACAACAAAACACTACTGAAATATTCCAACTCTTGCATTTCAACGAAAGAAATCCAAAATGAACTTTCAAAAATCATGAGAATGTAACTCTGACAAGGTAAACCACGACAAAACACTACTGAAATATTCCATCTCTTGTCTTTCACGAACGAAATTCAAAATGAACTTTGAAAAATCAAGAGCATGTAATTGTGACAAGGTAAAGCACAGCAAAACACTACTGAAATATTTCAACTCTTGCATTTCAACGATAGAAATCCAAAAATGAACATTGAAAAATCATGAGAATGTAACTGTGACAAGGTAAACCACTACAAAACACTACTGAAATATTCCAACTCTTGCATTTCAAGGAAAGAACTCCAAAATGAACTTTGAAAAATCAAGACAACGTAACTCTGACAAGGTAAACCACGACAAAACACAAAGGTAAACCACGACAAAACACTACTGAAATATTCCAACTCTTGCATTTGACGAAAGAAATTCAAAATGAACTTTGAAAAATCAAGAGAATGTAACTGTGACACGGTAAAGCACAACGAGACACTACTGAAATGTTCCAACTCTTGCATTTCAACGATATAAATCCAACAATGAACTTTTAAAAATCATGAGAATGTAACTCTGACAAGGTAAACCACGACAAAACACTACTGAAATATTCCAACTCTTGCATTCCAACGATAGAAATCCAAAAATGAACTTTTAAAAATCATGAGAATGTAACTGAGACAAGGTAAACCACTACAAAACACTACTGAAATATTCCGACTCTTGGATTTCAAGGAAAGAAATCAAAAATGAACATTGAAAAATTAAGGCAATACAACGCTGACAAGGTAAACCCTGACTAAACACTACTGAATTATTCCAACTCTTGCCCTTCACGAAAGAAATTCAAAATGAACTTTGAAAACTAAAGAGCATGTAATTGTAACAAGGTTAAGTACAGCAAAACACTACTGAAATATTCCAACTCTAGCAAATCAAAGAAAGAAATTCAAAATCAGCTTTGAAAAATCAAGAGAATGTAACTGTGACAAGGTAAACCACGACAAAACACTACTGAAATATTCCAACTCTTGCATTTCAACGATAGAAATCCAAAAATGAACTTTTAAAAATCATGATAATGTAACTGTGACAATTTAAACCACTACAAAACACTACTGAAATATTCCAACTCTTGCATTTCAAGGAAAGAAATCCAAAATGAACTTTGAAAAATCAAGACAATGTAACTCTGACAAGGGAAACCCCGACAAAACACTACTGAAATATTCCAACTCTTGTTTTTCACAAACGAAATTCAAAATGAACTTTGAAAAATCAAGAGCATGTAACTGTGACAAGGTAAAGCACAACAAAACACTACTGAAATATTCCAACTCTTGAATTTTAAGGAAAGAAATTCAAAATCAACTTTGAAAAATCAAGAGAATGTAACTGTGACAAGGTAAAGCACAACAAAACACTACTGAAATATTCCAACTCTTACATTTCAACGAAAGAAATCCAAAATTAACTTTTAAAAATCATGAGAATGTAACTGTGACAAGGTAAACCACAACAAAACACTACTGAAATATTCCAACTCTTGCATTTCAACGGAAGAAATCCAAAATGAACTTTGAAAAATCAAGACAACGTAACTGTGACAAGGTAAACCACGACAAAACACTACTGAAATATTCCAACTCTTGTCTTTCACGAACAAAATTCAAAATGAACTTTGAAAAATCAAGAGCATGTAACTGTGACAAGGTAAAGCACAACAAAAGACTACTGAAATATTCCAACTCTTGCATTTCAAGGAAAGAAATTCAAAATCAACTTTGAAAATCAAGAGAATGTAACTCTGACAAGGTAAAGCACAACAAAACACTACTGAATTATTCCAACTCTTGCATTTCAACGAAAGAAATCCAAAATGAACTTTGAAAAATCAAGAGAATGTAACAGTGACAAGGTAAAGCACAACAAGACACTACTGAAATATTCCAACTCTTGCATTTCATGAAAGAAATTCAAAATGAACTTTGAAAAATCAAGAGAATGTAAAAATCCAAAATGAACTTTGAAAAATCAAGAGAATATTACTATGACAAGGTAAACCACGACAAAACACTACTGAAATATTCCAACTCTTGCATTTCAAGGAAAGAAATCTACAATGAACTTTGAAAAATCAAGAGAATGTAACAGTGACAAGGTAAACCACGACAAAACACTACTGAAATATTCCAACTCTTGCATTTCAAGGAAAGAAATCCAAAATGAACTTTTAAAAACAATAGAATGTAGCTGGGACAAGGTAAACCACGATAAAACACTACTGAAATATTCTAACTCTTGCATTTCAATGAAAGAAATTCAAAATGAACTTTGAAAAATTAAGAGAATGTAACTGTGAGATGGTAAACCACGACAAGACACTATTGAAATAATCCAACTCTTGCATTTCAACGAACGAAATTCAAAATGAACTTTGAAAAATAAAAAAAATGTGACTGTGACATGGTAAACCATGACTAAACACTACTGAAATATTCCAACTCTTGAATTTCAACGAAAGAAATCCAAAATGAACTTTGAAAAATCAAGAGAATGTAACTGTGAGATGGTAAACCACGACAAGACACTACTAAAATATTCCAATTCTTGCATATCAATGAAAGAAATTCAAAATGAACTTTGAAAAATCAAGAGAATGTAGCTGTGACAAGATAAACCATGACAAAACACTACTGAAATATTCCAACTCTTGCATTTCAATGAAAGAAATTAAAAAATGAACTTTGAAAAATCAAGAGAATGTAACTGTGGCAAGCTAAACCATAACAAAACACTACTGAAATATTCCAACTCTTGCATTTCAACGATAGAAATCCAACAATAAACTTTTAAAAATCATGTGAATGTAACTGTGACAAGGTAAACCACGACAAAACACTACTGAAATATTCCAACTCTTGCATTTCAACGATGGAAATCCAGAAATGAACTTTTAAAAATCTTGAAAATGTAACTGTGACAAGGTAAACCACTACAAAACACTACTGAAATATTCCAACTCTTGCATTTCAAGGAAAGAAATCCAAAATGAACTTAGAAAAATCAAGACAATGTAACTGTGACAAGGTAAACCACGACAAAACACTACTGAAATATTCCAACTCTTGTCTTTCACGAACGAAATTCAAAATGAACTTTGAAAAATCAAGAGCATGTAACTGTGACAAGGTAAAGCACAACAAAACACTACTGAAATATTCCAACTCTCGCAACTCAAAGAAAGAAATTCAAAATCAGCTTTGAAAAATCAAGAGAATGTAACTGTGACAAGGTAAAGCACAACAAAACACTAGTGAAATATTCCAACTCTTGCATTTAAACGAAAAAAATCCAAAATGAACCTTGAAAAAATAGACAATGTAACTGTGACAAGGTAAACCACGACAAAACACTCCTGAAATATTCCAACTCTTGTCTTTCACGAATGAAATTCAAAATGAACTTTGAAAAATCAAGAGCATGTAACTGTGACAAGGTAAAGCACAACAAAACAGTACTGAAATATTCCAACTCTTGCATTTCAACGATAGAAATCCAAAAATGAACTTTTAAAAATCATGAAAATGTAACTGTGACAATGTAAACCACTACAAAACACTACTGAAATATTCCAACTCTTGCATCTAAAGGAAAGAAATCCAAAAAGAACTTTGAAAAATCAAGACAATGTAACTCTGACAAGGTAAACTCCGACAAAACACTACTGAAATATTCCAACTCTTGTCTTTCACGAACGAAATTCAAAATGAACTTTGAAAAATCAAGAGCATGTAATTGTGACAAGGTAAAGCACAACAAAACACTACTGAAATATTTCAACTCTTGCATTTCAAGGAAAGAACTTCAAAATCAACTTTGAAAAATCAAGACAATGTAACTGTGACAAGGTAAACCACGACAAAACACAAAGGTAAACCACGACAAAACACTACTGAAATATTCCAACTCTTGCATTTGACGAAACAAATTCAAAATGAACTTTGAAAAATCAAGAGAATGTAACTGTGACACGGTAAAGCACAACAAGACACTACTGAAATGTTCCAACTCTTGAATTTCAACGATATAAATATAAAAAATAAATTTTAAAAATAATGAAAATGTAACTCTGACAAGGTAAAGCACGACAAAACACTACTGAAATAGTCCAACTCTTGTATTTCAACGATAGAAATCAAAAAAGTAAATTTTAAAAGTCATGAGAAGGTAACTGTGACAAGGTAAACCACTACAAAACACTATTGAAATATTCCAACTCTTGCATTAAAAGGAAATAAACCAAAAATGAACTTTTAAAAATCAAGACAATGCAACGTTGACAAGGTAAACCACGACAAAAAACTACTGAAATATTCCAACTCTTGTCCTTCACGAAAGAAATTCAAAATGAACTTTGAAAACTCAAGAGCATGTAATTGTGACAAGGTAAAGCACAACAAAACACTACTGAAATATTCCAACTCTTGCAAATCAAACAAAGAAATTCAAAATCAGCTTTGAAAAATCAAGAGAATGTAACTCTGACGAGGTAATCCACGACAAGACACTACTGAAATATTCCAACTCTTGCATTTCAAGGAAAGAAATCAAAAATGAACTTTTAAAAATCATGAGAATGTAACTGTGACAAGGTAAACCACGACAAAACACTACTGAAATATTCCAACTCTTGTCTTTCACGAACGAAATTCAAAATGAACTTTGAAAAATAAAGAGCATGTAACTGTGACAAGTTAAAGCACAGCAAAACACTACTGAAATATTCCAACTCTTGCATTTCAACGATAGAAATCCAAAAATGAACTTTTAAAAATCATGAGAATGTAACTGTGACAAGGTAAACCACTACAAAACACTACTGAAATATTCCAACTCTTGCATTTCAAGGGAAGAAATCCAAAATGAACTTAGAAAAATCAAGACAATGTAACTCTGACAAGGTAAACCACGACAAAACACTACTGAAATATTCCAACTCTTGTCTTTGACGAAAAAAATTCAAAATGAACTTTGAAAAATCAAGAGCATGTAACTGTGACAAGGTTTAGTACAGTAAAACACTACCGAAATATTCCAGCTCTTGTATTTCAAGGAAAGAAATTTAAAAACAACTTTGAAAATCAAGAGAATGTAACTGTGACAAGGTAAACCACAAGAAAACACTACTGAAATATTCCAACTCTTGCATTTCAACGAAGGAAATCCAAAATGAACTTTGAAAAACCAAGAGAATGTAACAGTGACAAGGTAAAGCACAACAAGACACTACTGAAATATTCCAACTCTTGCATTTCATGAAAGAAATTCAAAATGAACTTTGAAAAATCAAGAGAATGTAAAAATCCAAAATGAACTTTGAAAAATCAAGAGAATATTACTATGACAAGGTAAACCACGACAAAACACTACTGAAATATTCCAACTCTTGCATTTCAAGGAAAGAAATCTACAATGAACTTTGAAAAATTAAGAGAATGTAACTGTGACATGTTGAACCACGAAAAAACACTACTTAAATATTCCAACTCTTGCATTTCAAGGAAAGAAATCCACAATGAACTTTTAAAAACAATAGAATTTAGCTGGGACAAGATAAACCACGATAAAACACTACTGAAATATTCTAACTCTTGCATTTCAACGAAAGAAATTCAAAATGAACTTTGAAAAATTAAGAGACTGTAACTGTGAGATGGTAAACCACGACAATACACTACTGAAATATTCCAACTCTTGCATTTCAACGAAATAAATTCAAAATGAACTTTGAAAAATAAAAAAAAATGTGAGTGTGACATTGTAAACCATGACTAAACACTACTGAAATATTCCAACTCTTGAATTTCAACGAAAGAAATCCAAAATGAACTTTGAAAAATAAAGAGAATGTAACTGTGAGATGGTAAACCACGACAAGACACTACTAAAATATTCCAACTCTTGCATATCAATGAAAGAAATTCAAAATGAACTTTGAAAAATCAAGAGAATGTAGCTGTGACAAGATAAACCATGACAAAACACTACTGAAATATTCCAACTCTTGCATTTCAATGAAAGAAATTAAAAATGAACTTTGAAAAATCAAGAGAATGTAACTGTGGCAAGGTAAACCATAACAAAACACTACTGAAATATTCCAACTCTTGCATTTCAACGATCGAAATCCAACAATGAACTTTTAAAAATCATGTGAATGTAACTGTGACAAGGTAAACCACGACAAAACACTACTGAAATATTCCAACTCTTGCATTTCAACGATGGAAATCCAGAAATGAACTTTTAAAAATCATGAAAATGTAACTGTGACAAGGTAAACCACTACAAAACACTACTGAAATATTCCCAACTCTTGCATTTCAAGGAAAGAAATCCAAAATCAACTTTGAAAAATCAAGATAATGTAACTGTGACAAGGTAAACCACGACAAAACACTACTGAAATATTCCAACTCTTTTCTTTCACGAACGAAATTCAAAATAAACTTTGAAAAATCAAGAGCAAGTAACTGAGACAAGGTAAAGCACAACAAAACACTACTGAAATATTCCAACTCTTGCATTTCAAGGAAAGAAATTCAAAATCAACTTTGAAAAGTCAAGAGAATGTAACTGTGACAAGGTAAAGCACAACAAGACACTACTGAAATATTCCAACTCTTGCATTTCAACGAAAGAAATCCAAAATGAACTTTGAAAAATCAAGACAATGTAACTGTGACAAGGTAAACCACTAGAAAACACAACTGAAATACTCCAACTCTTGTCTTTCACGAACGAAATTCAAAATGAACTTTGAAAAATCAAGAGCATGTAACAGTGAAAAGGTAAAGCACAACAAGACACTACTGAAATATTCCAACTCTTGCATTTCATGAAAGCAATTCAAAATGAACTTTGAAAAATCAAGAGAATGTAAAAATCCAAAATAAACTTTGAAAAATCAAGAGAATGTTACTATGACAAGTTAAACCACGACAAAACACTACTGAAATATTCCAACTCTTGCATTTCAAGGAAAGAAATCCAAAATGAACTTTGAAAAATCATGAGTATGTAACAGTGACAAGGTAAACCACGAAAAAACACTACTGAAATATTCTAACTCTTGCATTTCAAGGAAAGAAATCCAAAATGAACTTTGAAAAATCAAGAGAATGTAACTGTGATAAGGTAAAGCACAACAAGACACTACTGAAATATTCCAACTCTTGCATTTCAAGGAAAGAAATCCACAATGAACTTTGAAAAATCAAGAGAATGTAACTGTGACAAGGTAAACCAATACAAAACACTACTGAAACATTCCAACTCTTGCATTTCAAGAAAGGAGAACAACACTAAACTTTGAAAAATCAATAGAATGTAACGGGGACAAGGTAAAACACGATAAAACACTACTGAAATATTCCAACTCTTGCATTTGACGAAAGAAATTCAAAATGAACTTTGAAAAATCAAGAGAATGTAACTGTGACACGGTAAAGCACAACGATTTTAAAATCATGATTTTAAAGACATGATTTTAAAAATCATGAGAATGTAACTGTGACAAGGTAAACCACTACAAAACACTACTGAAATATTCCAACTCTTGCATTTCAAGTAAAGAAATCCAAAATGAACTTTGAAAAATCAAGACAATGCAACTGTGACAAGGTAAACCACGACAAAACACTACTGAAATATTCCAACTCTTGTCTTTCACAAACGAAATTCAAAATGAACTTTGAAAAATCAAGAGCATGTAACTGTGACAAGGTATAGCACAACAAAACACTACTGAAATATTCCAACTCTCGCAACTCAAAGAAAGAAATTCAAAATCAGCTTTGAAAAATCAAGAGAATGTAACTGTGACAAGGTAAAGCACAACAAAACACTAGTGAAATATTCCAACTCTTGCATTTCAACGAAAAAAATCCAAAATGAACCTTGAAAAAATAGACAATGTAACTGTGACAAGGTAAACCACGACAAAACACTCCTGAAATATTCCAACTCTTGTCTTTCACGAATTAAATTCAAAATGAACTTTGAAAAATCAAGAGCATGTAACTGTGACAAGGTAAAGCACAACAAAACACTACTGAAATATTCCAACTCTTGCATTTCAACGATAGAAATCCAAAAATGAACTTTTAAAAATCATGAAAATGTAACTGTGACAAGGTAAACCACTACAAAACACTACTGGAATATTCCAACTCTTGCATCTCAAGGAAAGAAATCCAAAATGAACCTTGAAAAATCAAGACAATGTAACTCTGACAAGGTCAACCCCGACAAAACACTACTGAAATATTCCAACTCTTGTCTTTCACGAATGAAACTCAAAATGAACTTTGAAAAATCAAGAGCATGTAACTGTGACAAGGTAAAGCACAACAAAACACTACTGAAATATTCCAACTCTTGAATTTTAAGGAAAGAAATTCAAAATCAACTTTGAAAAATCAAGAGAATGTAACTGTGACAAGGTAAAGCACAACAAAACACTACTGAAATATTCCAACTCTTGCATTTCAACAAAAGAAATCCAAAATGAACTTTTAAAAATCATGAGAATGTAACTGTGACAAGGTAAACCACGACAAAACACTACTGAAATATTCCAACTCTTGTCTTTCACGAACGAAATTCAAAATGAACTTTGAAAAATAAAGAGCATGTAACTGTGACAAGTTAAAGCACAGCAAAACACTACTGAAATATTCCAACTCTTGCATTTCAACGATAAAAATCCAAAAATGAACTTTGAAAAATCATGAGAATGTAACTGTGACAAGGTAAACCACTACAAAACACTACTGGAATATTCCAACTCTTGCATTTCAAGGAAAGAAATCCAAAATGAACATTGAAAAATCAAGACAACGTAACTCTGACAAGGTAAACCACGACAAAACACAAAGGTAAACCACGACAAAACACTACTGAAATATTCCAACTCTTGCATTTGACGAGAGAAATTCAAAATGAACTTTGAAAAATCAATAGAATGTAACTGTGACACGGTAAAGCACAACGAGACACTACTGAAATGTTCCAACTCTTGCATTTCAACGATAGAAATCCAACAATGAACTTTTAAAAATCATGAGAATGTAACTGTGACAAGGTAAACCATGAAAAAACACTACTGAAATATTCCAACTCTTGCATTCCAACGATAGAAATCCAAAAATGAACTTTTAAAAATCATGAGAATGTAACTGTGACAAGGTAAACCACTACAAAACACTACTGAAATATTCCGACTCTTGGATTTCAAGTAAAGAAATCCAAAATGAACTTTGAAAAATCAAGACAATGTAACTGTGACAAGGTAAACCACGACAAAACAGTACTAAAAATATTCCAACTCTTGTCCTTCACGAACGAAATTCAAAATGAACTTTGAAAAATCAAGAGCATGTAACTGTGACAAGGTAAAGCACAACAAAACACTACTGAAATATTCCAACTCTTGCAAATCAAAGAAAGAAATTCAAAATCAGCTTTGAAAAATCAAGAGAATGTAACTGTGACAAGGTAAACCACGACAAAACACTACTGAAATATTCCAACTCTTGCATTTCAACGATAGAAATCCAAAAATGAACTTTTAAAAATCATGATAATGTAACTGTGACAATTTAAACCACTACAAAACACTACTGAAATATTCCAACTCTTGCATTTCAAGGAAAGAAATCCAAAATGAACTTTGAAAAATCAAGACAATGTAACTCTGACAAGGGAAACCCCGACAAAACACTACTGAAATATTCCAACTCTTGTCTTTCACAAACGAAATTCAAAATGAACTTTGAAAAATCAAGAGCATGTAACTGTGACAAGGTATAGCACAACAAAACACTACTGAAATATTCAAACTCTTGAATTTCACCGAAAGAAATTCAAAATCAACTTTGAAAATTCAAGAGAATGTAACTGTGAAAAGGTAAAGCACAACAAAACACTACTGAAATATTCCAACTCTTGCATTTCAACGAAAGAAATCCAAAATGAACTTTTAAAAATCATGAGAATGTAACTGTGACAAGGTAAACCACTACAAAACACTACTGAAATATTCCAACTCTTGCATTTCAAGTTAAGAAATCCAAAATGAACTTAGAAAAATCAAGACAACGTAACTCTGACAAGGTAAACCACGACAAAACACTACTGAAATATTCCAACTCTTGTCTTTCACGAACAAAATTCAAAATGAACTTTGAAAAATCAAGAGAATGTAACTGTGACAAGGTAAAGCACAACAAAAGACTACTGAAATATTCCAACTCTTGCATTTCAAGGAAAGAAATTCAAAATCAACTTTGAAAATCAAGAGAATGTAACTTTGACAAGGTAAAGCACAACAAAACACTACTGAATTATTCCAATTCTTGCATTTCAACGAATAAAATCCAAAATGAACCTTGAAAAATCAAGAGAATATAACAGTGACAATGTAAAGCACAACAAGACACTACTGAAATATTGCAACTCTTGCATTTCATGAAAGAAATTTAGAATGAGCTTTGAAAAATCATAATAATGTAAAAATCCAAAATGAACTTTGAAAAATAAAGAGAATATTACTATGACAAGTTAAACCACGACAAAACACTACTGAAATATTCCAACTCTTGCATTTCAAGGAAAGAAATCCAAAATGAACTTTGAAAAATCAAGAGAATGTAACAGTGACAAGGTAAACCACGACAAAACACTACTGAAATATTCCAACTCTTGCATTTCAAGGAAAGAAATCCAAAATGAACTTTGAAAAACAATAGATTTTATCTGGGACAAGGTAAACCACGATAAAACACTACTGAAATATTCTAACTCTTGCATTTCAATGAAAGAAATTCAAAATGAACTTTGAAAAATTAAGAGAATGTAACTGTGAGATGGTAAACCACGACAAGACACTACTGAAATATTCCAACTCTTGCATTTCAACGAACGAAATTCAAAATGAACTTTGAAAAATAAAAAAAAATGTGACTGTGACATGGTAAACCATGACTAAACACTACTGAAATATTCCAACTCTTGAATTTCAACGAAAGAAATCCAAAATTAACTTTGAAAAATCAAGAGAATGTAACTGTGAGATTGTAAACCACGACAAGACACTACTTAAATATTCCAACTCTTGCATATCAATGAAAGAAATTCAAAATGAACTTTAAAAAATCAAGAGAATGTAACTGTGGCAAGATAAACCATGACAAAACACTACTGAAATATTCCAACTCTTGCATTTCAATGAAAGAAATTAAAAAATGAACTTTGAAAAATCAAGAGAATGTAACTGTGGCAAGCTAAACCATAACAAAACACTACTGAAATATTCCAACTCTTGCATTTCAACGATAGAAATCCAAAAATGAACTTTTAAAAATCATGTGAATGTAACTGTGACAAGGTAAACCACGACAAAACACTACTGAAATATTCCAACTCTTGCATTTCAACGATGGAAATCCAGAAATGAACTTTTAAAAATCTTGAAAATGTAACTGTGACAAGGTAAACCACTACAAAACACTACTGAAATATTCCAACTCTTGCATTTCAAGGAAAGAAATCCAAAATGAACTTAGAAAAATCAAGACAATGTAACTGTGACAAGGTAAACCCCGACAAAACACTACTGAAATATTCCAACTCTTGTCTTTCGCAAACGAAATTCAAAATGAACTTTGAAAAATCAAGAGCATGTAAGTGTGACAAGGTAAAGCACAACAAAACACTACTGAAATATTCCAACTCTCGCAACTCAAAGAAAGAAATTCAAAATCAGCTTTGAAAAATCAAGAGAATGTAACTGTGACAAGGTAAAGCACAACAAAACACTAGTGAAATATTCCAACTCTTGCATTTAAACGAAAAAAATCCAAAATGAACTTTGAAAAAATAGACAATGTAACTGTGACAAGGTAAATCACGACAAAACACTCCTGAAATATTCCAACTCTTGTCTTTCACGAACGAAATTCAAAATTATCTTTGAAAAATCAAGAAAATGTAACTGTGACAAGGTAAAGCACAACAAAACACTACTGAAATATTCCAACTCTTGCATTTCAACGATAGAAATCCAAAAATGAACTTTTAAAAATCATGAAAATGTAACTGTGACAAGGTAAACCACTACAAAACACTACTGAAATATTCCAACTCTTGCATCTAAAGGAAAGAAATCCAAAAAGAACTTTGAAAAATCAAGACAATGTAACTCTGACAAGGTAAACTCCGACAAAACACCACTGAAATATTCCAACTCTTGTCTTTCACGAATGAAATTCAAAATGAACTTTGAAAAATCAAGAGCATGTAACTGTGACAAGGTAAAGCACAACAAAACACTACTGAAATATTCCAACTCTTGAATTTTAAGGAAAGAAATTCAAAATCAACTTTGAAAAATCAAGAGAACGTAACTGTGACAAGGTAAAGCACAACAAAACACTACTGAAATATTCCAACTCTTGCATTTCAACGAAAGAAATCCAAAAATGAACATTTAAAACTCATGAGAAGGTAACTGTGACAAGGTAAACCACTACAACCCACTACTGAAATATTCCAACTCTTGTCTTTCACGAACAAAATTCAAAATTAACTTTGAAAAATAAAGAGCGTGTAACTGTGACAAGTTAAACCACAGCAAAACACTACTGAAATATTCCAACTCTTGCATTTCAACGATAGAAATCCAAAAATGAACTTTTAAAAATCTCGAGAATGTAACTGTGACAAGGTAAAGCACGACAAAACACTACTGAAATATTCCAACTCTTGCATTTCAAGGAAAGAACTCCAAAATGAACTTTGAAAAATCAAGACAATGTAACTCTGACAAGGTAAACCACGACAAAACACAAAGGTAAACCACGACAAAACACTACTGAAATATTCCAACTCTTGCATTTGACGAAACAAATTCAAAATGAACTTTGAAAAATCAAGAGAATGTAACTGTGACACGGTAAAGCACAACGAGACACTACTGAAATGTTCCAACTCTTGCATTTCAACGATATAAATCCAACAATGAACTTTTAAAAATCATGAGAATGTAACTGTGACAAGGTAAACCACGACAAAACACTACTGAAATATTCCAACTCTTGCATTCCAACGATAGAAATCCAACAATGAACTTTTAAAAATCATGAGAATGTAACTGTGACAAGGTAAACTACGACAAAACGCTACTGAAAAATTCCAACTCTTGCATTTCAACGAAAGAAATCCAAAATGAACTTTGAAAAATTAAGAGAATGTATCTGTGACATGGTAAACCACGACGAAACACTACTGAAATATTCTAACTCTTGCATTTCAACGAAAGAAATCCAAAATGAACTTTGAAAAATCAAGAGAATGTAACTGTGATAAGGTAAAGCACAACAAGGCACTACTGAAATATTCCAACTCTTGCATTTCAAGGAAAGAAATCCAAAGTAAACTTTGAAAAATCAATAGAATGTAACTGGGACAAGGTAAACCACGATAAAACACTACTGAAATATTCCAACTCTTGTATTTTACGAAAGAAATCCAAAATGAACTTTGAAAAATCAAGAGAATGTAACTGTGACAAGGTAAAGCACAACAAGACACTACTAAAATATTCATACTCTTGCATTTCAACGAAAGAAGTTCAAAATAAACTTTGAAAAATTAAGAAAATGTAGCTGTGACATGGTAAACCACGACAAAACACTACTGAAACGAAAGAAATTCAAAATGAACTTTGAAAAATCAAGAGAATGTAAGTTTGACAAGGTATACCACAACATAACGCTACTGAAATAATCCAACTCTTGCATTTCAACGAAAGAAATTCAAAATGAACTTTGAAAAATAAAAAAAATGTGACTGTGACATGGTAAACCATGACTAAACACTACTGAAATATTCCAACTCTTGAATTTCAACGAAAGAAATCCAAAATGAACTTTGAAAAATCAAGAGAATGTAACTGTGAGATGGTAAACCACGACAAGACACTACTAAAATATTCCAACTCTTGCATATCAATGAAAGAAATTCAAAATGAACTTTAAAAAATCAAGAGAATGTAGCTGTGACAAGATAAACCATGACAAAACACTACTGAAATATTCCAACTCTTGCATTTCAATGAAAGAAATTAAAAAATGAACTTTGAAAAATCAAGAGAATGTAACTGTGGCAAGCTAAACCATAACAAAACACTACTGAAATATTCCAACTCTTGCATTTCAACGATAGAAATCCAACAATAAACTTTTAAAAATCATGTGAATGTAACTGTGACAAGGTAAACCACGACAAAACACTACTGAAATAT
>NW_028300564.1:0-54822 GCF_049724085.1 Artemia sp. Qi Xiang Cuo
CCTTGGGTATTTTCTAAAACTCCGTATTAACAGTTTTAGCAGAGTTTACATTAAAAAAACTTTCCTCGTTTTCAATGCATGTTTCCATTATTATGAGAAACCAATTGTTTATGGTTTGGTTCATTGGGGCATTTCATTTACAAACTGAATTACTGGGCCTTTCAACTGTGTTGAACAAAAGGCAATATCAAAATTTTGATTTGATGTGTTTGGGAAAATGATGGACTAGGGGGGGGGGCGTGGGGCCCTCTAATCATTTTTGATCCTTAAAATGGGCACTAGAACTTTTGATTTCTAATTGAATAAGCCTCTTTGGAAGTTTCTGCAATAAATTTTTCCACGTGGAGTACATTGGTAAGAAAAACCCGTATTTGGGCAACAGGCTCTTATATTCACAGCATGTTCAATTATGAGACAATCTTCTTTTTACCCCCCCTCCCCTCAAAAGTTTTTTTCAATATATAAGAGGGCAAAATATGGGGGAGGGGGATTCGTGGCCTCCCCTATTCATGTCATCATCAATACCTGAATATGGCATTTTTAAAAATATAAACTGACACATTTTGCAGTTTCCGTGGCATTTTCTTTTATTAGCCTATTTACTCACTAACAGCCAGTGGCGTTGCTCGGGGAGTCAAGGGGACAGTTTTCTTGGGCAAAGTCAGCGGCCTGATTCATTCACGAACATTTAGGGTTTAAGGCAAAATATAATTTTAAGTATCTAGATGGGGGGGGGGTCAAAAGTTCGTCTTTTTTTGTTTTTTCTTAAATTGAAGTATAAAATAGACTTAGGAAATTACCCCCAAAAAATTTAATTTTAAAAATATAAATGGATACTATAGGGGGGAGAGTCCCTATGTAGTATATCTTTGTAGTATATCTAAAACTCAGGAAGAAATTAAAATTGCGTTAAGATATAAAAAAGGTAAAAAGGTAATAAAAAGGTAATTGTACAAACATTGACAAACATTGTTAGCTATTTTTCAAATACGAAATTACAAGATAGGTTTTGTATTGTTACTCAGGTTACAAAATGTTTCTGTCCTCTCAACTACAAACATCCTACTAACAAAACTACTGCTGCATTAAATTCAGAAAATTCGTTTCTCGACTTTTTTCTTTTAATAGATTTTCTGAATCCTTACCAGTTTAACCCCCCCCCCCGCACCGACCATTATGATTGTATCCGTTTTTAACCTCCTCACGCAAGCATTAACATCAAAATCTAAAACAAATTACTTCTGCGACGGGCTTCTCACAGGCTGTTCCGGGGATAACTGTCCCCCTGATCCCCTTAGCTACGCCTCTGACCGTTAGTGAGAACTAGTCTAATTGAATGAAATACAGTCGTAACTGACAAAATGGTTCAATTTTCATTTCGTAAAAGCCCATCTTTAGACATCACTTACATTTAGGCGAGGATAATGTCCCCCCCCCAGAGTCAGACAACTTATCGGTTGATATTTTGTAAAATCACTTAGGAGGGGACTATTTGAGATAAGAACTATGTTGCTCCACTCTATCCAACGGAAAGCTTTGAGATTTTGGTAATCACTTAATCAAATTAAAGAGAATTTTTTTTTTTAAAATCCCCCCTTAAACTTGACATCTATTTTGATAATTCAATTAAAAATGTAAAAAGTTGAGCGTGAGGTATTGAGAGGTGAGGAAAAGGAAAGCCCCCCTTACATACGCAAAAATTTTTGTGTTTCAATTTTTTTTTTCGTTTTTTAATTTTTTTTGAAATAAATTTGGTTTGGTCTTGCACACGTGTTATTATGAAATAGGAAAGATATTTGTGAGAAGGAGGATGTACCCGACTCGCTGATTGACTAAGAAAGATGCATATACTTCCAGTATCCTATTCCTGGACACCATGAGATTCACCTCTAGCATGCACTTGTCCAACACAACAATAATAAATAAATCCCTCAGGCCTAAAGATGAATGAAACCTTAATGTTTCTTAATTCCCCCTTCGTAAACCAATAATTCCCTCGCCGATTATGTAAATCAAGTTCTCAGGTTAGGTTAGCCTAAAGATCAAAAAGCCATGTTTGTTTCTTAATCCCCCTTTCGTAACTCTATACATTCTCCCCCACCAATCATGTAAATAAATTTCCCAGGTTAGTTTAGCCAAAAAACAATAAAGCCAGGTTTGTTTCTTAATTTCCCTTCCGTGAACCAATGATTCACCAACCGATTAGGTAAGTCACCCCAATGTCTTTACACCTGGACAAACAACAGCAAATAGATCGACCTTGAAACAACCATCAAAGTGAGAAAATTCCTGTTTTTCCATTCTCACTGACAATGAACCATAAAACATCCATCAAAGTGAGAAAGTTCCTGTTTTTTCATTCTCACTGACAAAAACCATAAAAACATCCATAAATTACTGTTGACATCCATGAAAAACATCAAATAAATTGACCAACACACATAACCGTCCAAGAAAACATCCATCAAAGTGAGAAAATTCCTGTTTTTTCTAGTGGGAAAAATTCTGTTTTTTCATTCTCACTGAGAAAACCATAAACCACGTGGTTCGTTCCGGAGTAGCACCTCCCTTTCTACTGTTACAATTCCTCCTAAACTTTGACCATTATTTTAATAAGTTAAAGTAAAAACTGCAACGTCAAGAGCGGGGTATTGAGGAGGTGGAAACCCCTCACATACCTAATAATTTCGTTCATTTTTTACTTTCACTTTATACTTTTATCTTACTTTTTACTTTTTATTTTTACGTTTTTACTTTTACTTGAAAGAACGTGCTTTCGGTCTTTACACACTTTTTACTATGAAATAAGAATGAAATTTGGTTTTTTAATTTTAAAGTTTATTTATTGTGATAATTACAGAACTTATTGCAAATTTAAAGTTATAAGTGTGGAAAGCCATTTTAAAACCAAGATGAACACACAATTGCACAAAACCTTCTTTCAACTGGAGGTCTCTTGGACTTAAGATCAATCCCAGCCCCTCAAAACGCCCTTTTCCCAAAATGTACCCGATAAAATTTTGAGATATCCGTTTTGCTTAAAACAAACAAAAAGTTAAATAATAATAACTAATGGGTTGAGACCCCCCCCCCCCCCAAAGCCACCAGGGCAAGGCTCATTTGTGATACAAGATACACATTTTTAACTTATCAGGTATTAAGAAAACAAGGCATATTAGATCCTGAATAAAAAGAAGCTTAGAGTATTAAGGCGAAACTTTAAGGAAATGCTGAGAGGGATGTTGAACACAATCAAAACAAACTATTCGATTTTTGGTTGTGAAAAGGTAACATCAGCAACGTCTAAGGAATGGCTGTGGTTAATAGACGTTGAAACTTTCAAGGAATGTTCAGGGGATGTTGAAGAAAGATCGGAGGTTAACCAGCCCCCCTCTACTTGCCCTGTTTAGGTGATCCTTCTCCTCTACAATGATCAAATTTTTTAGCTTTACTTTTCTTTAAACTAGTCAAGAGATCGTTCATTTTTTTTTTTTCATTCATTTTTTTTTTCGATCTAATTGCTATGTCTCCTTGCAATCTAGTAGGAATAGCAATTACATCTTCTACAATGTATACTACATCATTAGACACTTTCTATATCAAGGTACCCAAAGGTACCCATATACCCAAAGAGGTATATGTGCAATATTTTAGGAATGGCCATAGGAATTAACTTTGTACTTTCAGGACCACTATTACTGCTACTACTGTAGTTGTGGTTACAAATACTTACGACTATGACTATGACTACTTGAAACTGGTTTGAAACTGTGTTTAGAAAAATACAAATGATGTAACGAAACCCTGAGTGGAACGGACAATGTAGCCATAATTCTGAAGTTTTGTTCGTTTTAAGTTTGACTTGAATATCTAATATAGTTCTTACTCGTTTTAAAATTAATTTTTTTATTTATATTAGTACCTATAATCTATGAGTGCTGTGATTGTAAATTAAATTTAGGTTTGCTCTAGGTTTCATTTTACTCTTTAATATTAATTTCTGATCGTTTTGAGATTTAATTATTGCATAAATTGTTTTTCATTGACTTAATTTTACTATGGCTTTTTACTTTTACTTGAAAAGCTTGTTCTTAAATTTTTTGTTAATTAATAAGAAAAACAATCAACATGATTTTGGTAATTGTAGAAGCTTTAACTTTTTCTGTAGGAAGACACCTACAATGTATGATGATATTTATTATTTACTTCGAGATTATTTAATTCGAGATTCTCCAGATAAAGTACTAAGAGTCGAGCGGTTTGTTTTTAGATTGGGTAGGGGACGTGTCGGATCAAATTTTGACTTTTCGATAAATAGTTTAGATGCACAAGTCAGCCTCAATAGTTAGCCAAATAGTTAAGAGACCATTCATCACTCAGTTTTATAAATTCTGAAGAAGTGTTTGATTCAACTGAAAGTTTCAGCTAAGGTCCTCTGGTTCAGAATTGTAAAAATTGATTTGAAAATTATTGCCAAGAAGACTAAGTCGCCTTGACTGAGAGGTTCACTTAGCTAAATAGTATATTATTAGTGAAGATGGCAGATGATGCGAAACCGCTAAAAGTAGAATAGCCATGACCCTTGACGATTTTTTACTATTTGATTTTTTTTTTAGAATTAGAGGATAAGTCATTCAAACTAAGATTCGAATAATAAAAGCTATGACAGGGATGACTGTGGACAAGTTTGGTTCTGAAGCTTGTCCGCTCCGAAAGACGGAGAAGGATTTGTTAGATGTTTTCCAGAGGAATTGTTTTATGGGTTTTCTGGTGTACCTGTCTTAATAACAGCATTTCAAGCAGTAAAGCATATGAAAACATGATTCTATCCTGCTAAAAAGATTGATCCTGCTATACAGATTAATCAAGTGAACAACTTTGCTTACCTTGGTAGCATAATTACTATTAATGGTGGATTCTGTGAAAACAAAACAAACGAAATATGTTTTATTAACACATCGAATTACAAATAATGTAGCAACTGAAGTTAGGTTGCAACTGAAATTAAATAGTTTACGTCTAATAAAACTAAACTTTAGTGGAGTCTTCGCTTCCTGGAAATGTCCATTCTTGTATTTGAATGAACTAGTAAACTGCGACAGTATAATTGATATAAAATATGTACTATTTTAGTTGCAAAAAGCATCATCGCAATGTGAAGAAGTACAACTTCAAAAAAAGAAGAACAGCATCTATAGAAGGAAGTCGGAAATGGCTGTCGGATGTTATTTAGGAGAAAAGAAGACACTTGGTGTCACCCAATCTAATACAAATCCTTTTTTGCGAAGTAGGATAAAAGGTAGTAGACTTGGATCGGGAAAACAAATTTCTGTTATTTTTTGGATACTAGTTGAGGGATATCAGGTGTCTTAGATATCAATAGGGGGATGACCTTTTTTGGAAACTTGATTGAAGGATAAAACTGATTTTGAATATGCTCGGATGGCAGTTTTTATTTTCATTTTACCATATTATTATGGGCAGCAGCTTGTTTCGTTCTTTGCTATTTTCTCTCAAAAGAGGTTTCTCTTTTTGAATTTTGACAAGGCATTGGGGAGAGGCTACCAATTTCGGTGTGAAAGTTTGCGCACTTACGACTCTAGGAATCAACCTCAATTTTTTTTTTTTAGAATGAATGTAAGTAGCGGATAAATTGGTCTGAAGCTGCCAGGTGTTTTTGCCTTTTGAAATATTAAAAATTCAACAATGATTTTTTTTTAAATTTTCAAACAGTCAAGACTTTTATCTTCGTTTCTTTAGCCCTCTCCTCGAAATACGTTGCTGCTAAGTCAAAACAACTACATCTGCTAAAGCTGAATTTTGATTGGGTATCTTAAGCAAATACTCAATTTTTTTTATATATGGTTCAGTCGTACTGTATGCCCTTTGTGTACATTTATTAATCCATGATACATCCCTATTTTTATTTTCATGTATATCCTTTGACTTCGTCACATTTAAGGGAAGATAGTCTATGCCCTCATTGTATATATGTAAGGCCTTAGTGCTCTTTTTAACATATGAGCATATTTGGATGATTCGAAAAAAACTGCCAGCCATAATGCAGAAAGATTTTGTGCTCTAATTTAAACCAAAATGAGGCTGAAAATTTCAATCAGTATGGTTCAGTCAGAATAATAATTCTCCAATAGATAATAGTGAAGCTAATATAAGTTTTATCTGGGTTGTGAGGTGAGCTGATTCCATTTTGTGGAATTCTGTGATATGGCTATTACCTGAATGGATGCTGAATTGATCTGCTCCATGGCTCGATTTCCAGTCCTGACTGCGTCCAAAAGTATGCTAAGTTCAAGCTGCTCCAAATCTTTCTAGAATCTCAGGTTTTTAAGAGAAAGATAAATCTCAGATTTCAAGTGTGAAATTGCGAGACATTTACTAATCTTTATTTAAAAAATGTCAAAATGTCAGGAAGAGTCTGTGACATTGCGATGGTAAATGACAAATTAAAACTGAAATGAAAGATTGGCCTTGTCTTTTTCTGGCCAATGTCTTCATTTTATTACAATCCGTTTTTCCTGGATATTTATTTTAATTTCGGTTTGGTTTGAGTTTCATATTTTTATTGACGGTAATTTATGGTAGTTAGGTGCTTGAGAAATTGTTTCCTTCATTTTTTGTCGAAAAATGATGTTAACATTAATTTCTGTTCGTTTTAAGTGAGTCATTTCCACTTGTTAAGTAATAAGTGTTAAGTAAGCAATCAATATTTTAAATATTCTGATTTTTTTTTTCTAAGTGTTTATGGAATTCAAGCTACTTTTTATATGTTGACCAAAATCTTCAGCAATTTTTTGCAAAATATGCCCTTTTGAAAATTTGGATGCACAGCATATTTGTATTTAGTTTCACACCTCAACTTTCCATGAAAAATAGAGCTTGAAACCTCATTCTCTTCAGAACACTTTGTACTTATGCCCCTTATAACCTTTTGCTTAATTCCAATAATAAGAGTTAGAGTAGGAGTAGCAGTCCTGGAAGTCTGAACTTAATATCCTCAGTTACTCTGAAGATATTGCTGAGACGTCTGATCGACTGCGCAGAACGTCTTGGTTTAATTTTAAAGCAAAATATATTTATTTTTAATATTTCAACTTTATAGTTTATTCTAATATATCCTGTCTGGATATCTTGTCAACCTGGATTCATTGAAGCTGTTTTGATTTGGTTCAAAAGTATACGTAGTAATAGCAGCAGTAGTATTAGAAGTAGTAGAAAAAGCGGTAGTAAATTGAAAGCCCTTGAAGCAGGGCCCACCTTTGTTTGCGCACGTCTTGTGTGTTACAAACCATCTCCCTTGAATTCAGACGCTTCGAACTGGTCTTTAGGAGCTTCAGAAACTCATATCCAAGGGGTACGAAACTTAAAAATAGGTGATATAGAATTAATTTTTTTCTTGCAGGAAAAATGGGGTTTATAGACAGGGAGTAGGGCTTAAAATGAAGCTGCTGTCTTGTTTAGGCTGGGAGTGTATTAACAATAGAATGCTAATTGATCATTTTACGACAAAGAAGTGCCAGGTATCAGTCATAGTAGTATATGCCCTTGTAGACTGACGGAGTTATTAATGACTCAGATAAATTTTATTTAGTTACAGGAAAAAATAGACAGTGTCTCAGTTAAATTTATTTTATTTTATAAGTAGATTTAAACGACCATGTTGGTAGAAATAGGGGTAGATGACATCCTAGTCTAGGTAAATTTACTGTAGGCCGCCGTGCAAAAAGGTAGAAAAATTGCATGCTGTAATAATGTTTATTTTGTCAGTGTTTGTTCAGTTTAAGGGTACATGGTTTTAAACAAGAGTGATCCTAACGAATTAAAGTAAATATGATAATTTTAAAAAGATTTGTAAATTGTTTTTTTAATTTGGTTATGAGGAATCAATGCTCTGGATTGTATAACTTCAAAAAAAGAGGAATTATAATCAAACAGTGAGTTTTTGACGGTGCTTGTTA
Organism: Artemia sp. Qi Xiang Cuo; assembly: GCF_049724085.1. NCBI lineage: Eukaryota > Metazoa > Arthropoda > Branchiopoda > Anostraca > Artemiidae > Artemia > Artemia sp. Qi Xiang Cuo. The sequence continues at coordinate 7,977 of NW_028300564.1, forward strand.
ATTAAACGAAACACACTCAAGAATTATGCTTAAGTTAAATCTCGCAAAGCTTGTTTCACAGCATACAAAGACAAGTGAAGGGTGATAGAATGCATTGGGCTTATAAAATTTTGCTAAATATTTGCGCATTGGGGGTTGGGGGCACCAGGCAAAAGTGGGGTAGCATAGAAGCAATGCTCCTTTGCTGTTTTCATGGCCTAGTAAAATTCGTTGACGGATTTTGTCTGAAAATACTAGTACTTTGTCTATCCCCGAATCATTGGGAATTTCTCCAAAAATCCGTCTTCTCGAAAAAATTGGTTCCCCAAAAATCCCCTTTCGTCCAGGGTTGCCACCCCTAGTGACTTTTCACTAGTGACAATCTACACTTCGTGACTATCACTTTTACTTAACAAAATTTTTTCACTATTTTCCAAAGTTTTTGTCTCAATTATTTATTACATATGGAAAAATAGAAAGAGATTATTGAATTACTGACTATTGGTGGGTACGGTAGGGGGGTCGCCACTTATTGGTGCAAAAATGGCGTAAAAAGGTTGCTATGCCACTTATTCAAGGGGACAACCCCTTGTCGGCCCAAATGTTAGTGGGATTCCCGCTCTTACCCCAACGGTTCCGTATCTATCGGGTATGTCAGTGCCCGATTTACAGTATACCCTGTCCCAGGGTATGATAACGCGATCAAGTGCTGAAATGGCCACTTTCTAAAGCAAAGTGGACCCACCTTGGGTTACCACTGAAAAACTCCTTGGAGGTAACAACCCCCCTGTCAATATAATAATGACGGTATCTCTTAACTCTATTCCTACACTGCCTGGGTTATGGAAACTAGTACACAGTTTGTAGAAAATACCTTACTTGTATTCTTCCAAACGGTCACAATAATAACACAAAAATATGTTACCCCGAACGGGGTTTAAACGCAGACTAAATCAAAAATAAAATTCTGTACACAACTGTTCATAGGGGTGGACCTTCGCTTGGCCCAGCCAATCATCTCAATCCCCATTCATAACCAATTCTACCTTCCCAGCCCTATTATTCAATGTCTCAAACCAGGAAGTACAAAAATAGAATTTACTTCAAAGCTTACTTATTGCAAACAACTATAGCTTAGCAACGAGACTTTTAAATTGTCATTGCAAATTATACTATAGGCAAATCTAAGCAAATGTAATTACGAAACAAAACCCGGTCATTTATCTGAAAAGAAAAGAAACAGGGCTGGAACCCCAACACCTCTCCCGTAAGATAGATGACTGCCCACGCGCTACCTTGGTCCACCCTTACAAACATAACCATATAACTTCAACTCTACAAAATCCATTTGCCTTCTCTCTTTCACCGCTTGGCTCTGAATCGGTCGTCCTCGACACGTCTCTACTGTAGGACCACCATGGTCTACATCGTATAGTATCCGCCGTAAATTTTGCAAGTTGAAGTCTTCAAGATTCATAGGTAATGATTGTGCGCAGCACACTTCAAAACAACAAATTTTCTCGCTCTCACGAATTTACATTTGAGAGTAGCAGAGAATCAGTTCTAGCACCTGTGATGATGCCAGCCATCGTGAAAAATTGGCTGCACTAGCCTCTTAATTTCCATCTGTGGAAACAACCCCACATCTCAATCAATAAGTAAATTGCCCCTTGGCATAATTTCAAATAATCTAAGGCCGAAAATGCAAAGGCCTGTGAAAACGATAAGGGTACTAGAAATGAAGTAAGATTTTTCGCGAACCATGAATCGCCTTTTTTCTGGGTTCCCTCCCCTAGGATAATTAAATGCAGAATATGCGTTGCTGCTAATTGAAGATGAAAATTAGATACATCTCTCACTGAATACAATTTGCCGGAAATAATTTTCGGTTCCCATGAAGAATAACACTTATGATTAGGGTTACTGGACAAAGGTTTGGGTGAAGTATGAAGTGACTGGGAGAGAGTATCCCCCAAGGACTCCAGATCAGAGAGGCAAAATCTCGGTAAAGGGATCACAACTTGTCCGCCAGTTGTGCATTGAGGAAAAGGGCTATCTTTCGCGACTTCTCGCAGGGGATCTTCCCCAAGGGATTCCTCCCCCTCATAAAGAAACAAACCCTCTTTTGAGTTGATGAGACTAATATCAGATTCCTTCCCAAATCTTTCCAACCCGACTCGAAATTCCATATCTCCCAACTTTCCCCCAACCCGTTGTAGGTCATTCATCTCTATTTTGTAACCATCTTCTTTTGTTCCCCATGGGTCTTTGACCTCTTTTCCCCCTTATTATCTATGTTTTCAAGGCACAGCTCATCATGCATTTTATTTTTCTCCCTATTATTTATGTTTTCAAGGCACAGCCCATCCAACATTTTTTATTTTTTGCCACTGCAGGCTGAATCTCCAAATGTTGTCTCTTTTCTATACTTTTCTTTTCATCTCTACTTTTCTCAATTCTATCTTTCGTGCAAAATAATAAATCATCGTTAAACCTGATTTGGACTCCAGTGTCTACTATCTTTGACTGCATTACTTTATTGTAGCTCCGTTTAATATCTCTTTTCTCTCTTTTACTTCTCTTTACTTTTACCGTAGAAACAAATATTTCGTTATCAAATGGGAATTGAACTCCGACATTTGGTTTTTCATATTTTACTAAAATTTCTCGAACTTTCCGAGGAAAAGCGCGTACAATAAATTTCGTCTCCTTTTTCTCTGGTACAATCAGCGCTTCATTTTGGCCTGTACTTGTTAGCGTCTCATTCATTAAAAGTGTTCTCAAGTTTTCCGTTTTCTAGAAATTTTCCAGAAAAATCATTCTCGCGTGTCTTATTTTCAATATTTTGTGGTCTTTTTACTTCCGCATCCCATTTTTGTGGATTATCAATATTTTGAACACGCGTATCAAGTATTTCATTTTTCCGACAGGGCGGCGTAGCCTCCCCATTTGTTTAAGGGCCAGTCCACTTCCCCCGCAGTTAACGGAGTATTATATTTTTCTGTTGTAGTGTAATTTTGTAATTTTCCCACTGTTAAAGAAGTCGCTTTTAACGATAGGAGATTTCCGATATCTCCAAAGTCTCCTCCTACTAAAACATCCATTACTAGCGTAGGTTCTGAGTCTTCTTTCATTTCTGTCCTTTGGACCGTACCATCGTTCCTTTAAATTTCTATTTTTACCCAACAAGATGGGCATGGGTGTTTGTCTCCATCATAACATAATATTGTAATTTAGTTTTTATGGTCAATCTCTGTTTCATTACTTAGGTCAGTTCGCGCATAGGTTTGGTCACTGCTGGAATCAATTGCCATTTCGACTAATTCCCCGTTCAATTTTCCGTATATTTTATGCGACTCTGCAAATGCGTAATTTTTTTCCTTATTATGGGTCATGGCCCAGGCTGTTGTTATGTGGTTTTTGGTCATGTTTACCGGAGCAGTTTCTTGCAAAATGCCCCGTGGTACCACAGTTATAGCAAGTTAGTTCTCCTTGCGCTGTGTTATAGTGCCTATTTTTGTTATGCTCTCTATATTGAAATATGTCTGTCTCCTCAACCTCCTCTCTTATTTCGGTCCACCTATTTGCCATTTGCGCCATTTCTTCGCTTGTTTTTGGGTTCTTTTCTTTCAAATATATTCTCAATTCTCTGTGGGTATTTTCTAAAAATTGTTCCATTACTGTTTTATCTATTATTTCGTTTATCTTTTCTTTTATTTCTTCCGGGTCTTCTAAAATTCTATAGTTTTCTAACTCTAGCCATTTTAAACACATATCTTTCAATTTGTACCCGAATTCTTTATATGTTTCGTTGTCTCGTTTTCTTTCGCTTCTAAATCTCCTTTGAAAGTGCTCTGGGGAGAGTTGAAATTTTTCAAAAATGGCTTGCTTTAGTTTTTCAAAATCTTTTCAGTAGTCCATTGGTAATGCTTTATATGCAATTTGTGCTTTGTAGTTAAGGAGCGGCTGTATTCTTGTCACCAAATTTTCTCTCGGCAATCCGCTTAATTCCCCCGTTTTTTTCAAAATTGTATATGTACAAATGTAAATCTTCATTTTCTTTCATTGGTTGCAGGTTTATTGCCTGCATTACCTCTATTGTAGATGATTTCTGAGGCTCTTGGGAATTTCTCCCTGCAATCATTTCCATTATGTATTTTCTTTCCTCTCTGTCTGCCTTCTCCTTTTTCTCTCTGGCTATGCTATCAGCCTCTTCCTTTTTTTCCCTGGCTATCCTATCAGCCTCTTCCTTTTGTTCTATTTCTTGTCTCTCTTTCTCTCTTTCTTTCTGCATGAAATTTAATAGGTGTTGTGTCATATCTATTTGGGTATTTTTTCGCGAGCTCCTGCTGGAAATTAAGCTTCTACTACTCCTGCTGCTTGGCCTTCTCTGAATCTCACTGTCTTTATATTCTCTTAATTCTTTTCCTGAGTCTGTTCGTTTTATAACATTTTCTTCTCCCCGCAACTCCCCTACTTTTTGTACCTTCTCTGAAGGGTGAGTTTGTTTTGTTTTACTCGTTCTTTCCTGTAATGATTTTTCCTCATGTATTATCGCCACTGTTTCTTTTGTTCGGTTTTCTCGCTCTGAGATTAAATCTTTCTGAATTTCCCTTAGAATTTTTTCTCCTTCCCTGGTTCGCACCGGAGATTGCTCTATTACAGATATTGTTTTGAAAATTTCCTCTTCACACGTCCCAGAAATGTCTATTTCACCTGTTGAGTGATATATGGTTCTATTTGATGGTGTTTTTTTTAGGGTATTTCCAGCGGGAGTCGCATACTGAATCCGATTTTTGTTTTACCGCGGTCAATCTTGTTTGAATTCTTCGTTTGTCCGCCATTATTTCAAGGTTTATTTAACGTCTTCCGTTCAAATGAAAATCCTTTTACCAATGTCTCTTTTTATCCTTCCGTGAAAAATTGTTTCCTTTTAATTTGCCGATTCTACGTGGGTCCTACGTGGGCGGCGCAGCCTCCCTTGTCTTACAAATTAATTATTCGCGTGATCTATTGATTCTTAAATATTGTTACTTATTATTATCCGACTAGGCACAGCTCAGATAAAAAATTTCTTTTTTATATATAGTCTCTGTAACCACAATAGGCTACTTTTGTGGGCTAAATTACTTGTCTCTTCGAAAACGCGGAATTCTTTTATTATCAACGCTGTTAATAATTCCTGTTCTTGCTGCCACCAATGTTCGTAGTGCTAGCTACCGCTGGCACCACTTATTGGGGTGTAAGTACAGGTGTCGCCACTTATTGATGGAAAAAATGGCGCAAAAAGGTTGCTATGCCACTTACTCGAAGGGGAGAACCCCTTATCGGCCCAAATGTTAGTGAGATTCCCGCTCTTACCCCAACGGTTCTGCAAATATCGGGTTTGGTACTACCCTATTTACAGTATACCCTGTCCCAGGGTATGATAACGTGATCGAGTGGTCAAATGGCCACTTTCTAAAGCCAAATGTACCCGCCTTGGGTTACGGCTAGAAAATATCTTAACTCTCTCCTTGGAGGTAACAAACCTCCCTGTCAATATAATAATGACGGTACCTCGTAGCTCTATTCCTACCCTGCCTGGGTTACGGAAAACAGTACACAGTTTGTAGAAAATACCTTACATGTATTCTTCCAAAAGGGTCACATATAAAAACAGAAATATCCTTCCCCCACCGGGGTCAAAACACAGACTAAAACATAATAATAATTTTTACAGCACTGTTTGTATGGGTGTACCTCCGCTTGGCCCAGCCAATCAGCTACATCCCCATTCAAACCCAATTCTAACTCTTAGATTTATCTTTCAATGATTCCCAAACCAGGAAGTAAAAAATAAACCTTGGTTCACGGCTTACCTATTGCAAAACCACTATCGCTTAGTAACGGAATTTAACCTGTCTTTTGAATTTATACTATAAGCAAATGTAATTAACAAAAAAAAAACAGGTCATTTATCTGAAAGGAAAAGAAACAGGGGTTGGAACACCAACAAGAATAAGTTTTCATAGAAAGATAAAGAGCTCTATTAGGCCAAAAATGGGCAGAAATAAAGTCAAATAATCTTCCAAGCAAAAAACTACCACAAATCACTATCAACAATTAAATAAAACTCAAAACGAACATAAATTAAATAAATTGCGGCTTAAAACTAAAAACGAGTCAAAAAAAAAATAAATATGACTGACAACCCCCCATGACTTCTAACTATCAGAACATACATTAGTTCTTACTGAAAAAAAATGACCGGGGCGTTTTTTTCAAATTTAAATATGCTAATATTTATTCATCAAAATGAGGAATTATGTAAAAAAAGTTAGGAAAAAAAGTTTTTTAATTATTTAGGTAAAAAAAAGTAAAAACATTTAACATATTTTGTTTCCAGTAAAGCGTAAACTATTTTCAGGTATTGAAAAGGCATGGGGGTTATCAGCCTTACTAATGCTAATATTTGCTCGATTCGAGTTTGATTCGGCTATTTATTCTAATTTTTTTTAATTTTGAGTTTCATTTATTTATTGATAGTGATTTGTGATAGTTTTACGCTTGGATGATTACTTGACTTCATTTCTGCCTATTTTTGGCTTAATGGAGTTTTACCTTCTTTTAAAAGCTTGTTTTGCGGAAAAAGTTTTTTTAGATAAATTTCTGTTAGTTTTTTATTGACAGTTACTTTCATGAAAAAAAATAATATTTTATATCTTTTCGTTTTTTTTATATGAATCCATAGTTTGAAATAATTATGGGGGTTTGACATTCCCAACAGTACTTAATACAGAGTTACTGTGCCATTATTCTATTCTTAATAAAATAGCTCTATAAAAATGTGAACAATATGTCTTCTGTTAATTGATATATATTTTCATTTTTTTTACTATACGAATAAATAGTATTTCAAAATTGTGGGGGTTTGAAATTACCAATATTCATAAATAAATATTTTCTGGGCCGTTCTTCTATTCTGAACAAAATAGTTGTCTCAAAATTTTGACTAGATGTGTTTCGGAAATAAATCGGCCTGAGAGATGTACTGATTGCCCTCCAATCTCTTTTTACTCTTAGAAAGGACCCTGTAACTTAATTTTGAATCGAATTAGCTTCTTTAAATGTTTCAATGTTATTTCTAAGCGCCATTAGTTACAGTAAGTGTCGTTGTACTACTAAAAGTATATACGTAGTGCTTTCTGACTAGCTCAAAATTCCCCACAGCATACTGTTAAAGATCTAACTTAATAATATAAATTGTCCTCGGAATATTGCTTTGTCACCATTTTGAAAGTTCACATGTTCATAGTTTGTTTTGATTTATTTCAAAGTTCGCCTTAATATTTCTTATATTTGACCACTGAAGTTATTGTTATATTTTCTTTGGACTATTGGCTACAAATGGGCTATCTCACAATTTCTAACGAATTTGTTTTAGGAAAAGAGAATATTAGGGAGAGGGGGACGGGTAATTTTCGCTCCATCACGCATGACTATTAACTGACACTAGAAGTATGCATTTCTAATCAAATGAGCATCTTCTGTAGTTCACAGTACTACCTCTTCAGAACCACATTACGGGCCCTCAGGGCAGATCTTATCACTCTACTTTCGTGGTTGTTTCAGTGCCCAAGGCCGGGTTGTGACATCGTAGGACTATTTTTGAACAAATTGCTCTTTTAGAATGTCTATCGTATGCCGTTGTAGAAAATATGACGTGGCGGGGGGGGGGGGTAAAGCTGTCCTCCCAAAAAACGAGAAATTTTTCGATTAAAAATTGCTCTACAACATCCGATTTCCACACCAATTAGCCCCCCTCCGAAGCGTATCCGACCCCAATTTCCATACAAACCTTAACTGCCCCCGTGTCATACCTTACAAATCTTGCCCTGAAGACCACGAGGGGGTTCTCATCCTCAAAGACATAATTTCTGGACTTTATTAAACTACGTCAAACCAAATACCTTTCTCGAGATTTTGACTGCAAGTGTTTGGGGAAATGATTGGCGTGGACGGGTGGGGTGGTGGTTGCCCTTCAATAACTTTTGACTATTAAAGAAGGTACTAGCCCTTTCAATTACCAACCGACTGAGTCCTTTTCGATGTTTCTACGACAACAAATGGCCATCTTAAAATTTCTATCAGATGCGTGTCTGGAAAGTATGACATGTGTCTGGGGGGGGGGGTTATGGGCCATCGGATAACTTTGACTCTTGAAAAGAGCACAGTATTTTCGGATTACAAAACCAATGCGCCCTCTTTGAATCTTATACGACAACCAATTCTATAAAAACCTTATATGCCCCCAGGGCGTAAATTACAATCCTTGACCTGAGGGCTGTATCGGATGGGGGGGGGGGTTATCCACAAAAAAATTACTGGACCTTTCAACTACACTAAACAAAATGTCTATCTCAAAAATTATGATTGAATGTTTGTGGAAATGATTGGTGTACTGGGAGGGGGTTGGATGACCTCCAATCACTTTCGACTGTTAAAAAGACAAGTAGAACTTCTGATTACAAATCAAATGAGCCCCCTTCCTATAAAAAACCTCGTATCCCCACAGGGCATAACTTATCACCCTTGCTCTGAGGATTGGGGGGGGGTGTCATTCTCAAAGTCTTTAGTAACAGCCCATAACACTGCACTGATCAAAATGGCTGAACAATATCTCCAATAGTTGCAGGTGTTGTGGGTGAAGACAGTTGTGACGTGGGGGAGGGGGATCGGTCGGTCCTCCTTGAACTCTTTTGAAGTAACTATGAAATTTCTATCTATAAGAAGTCCCCTGGTCTAAAAAAAAATTATATTGTGCCCACATCGCTCTTTACTTAGGCAGCGCTATCGCACTGATTAGACCAGGTAAGACCCCTCCCCCTAAAATTCAGTATATGGGTGCCCATGATAACGCAGCATCTCCTATTGATCCTGTCAATCCGCAGTTTACAGTATGTAAATCTCAATTTACAGCGGAACCCCCTGCAAGAACACTTCATTTTTGATCCCTCTACACATAGCTGGAAGCGCTCTTGCAGAAGGCCCTAGTTCAGATGGAAGGACGGCCTTGTCCAGCACCACTTAATAATCGATACTAATTACAAGAAGCAGTGACGCTTGTTTAAGATAATTCCGATTGCAGGTGAAGAGTCGCGTGTCTCTACGATAGACCACCAAAAGGATCATTAAGTCAAATGGGTAAGTCAAGCCTGGCATGACATTCCAGATAAGATAAACCAAAGTAAATTATTTTCAGAAGTATGTTACAAATCTCGAAGGGAGAGTTCTGTGAAAATTGTTAACGAAATAAAAAACGTCAAAATATAAAGGTTTTTTTATTCATTTTTTTAGAGTAGCTTTACAAGAGTTTAGCATATTCGCAAAATGTTTCTCCCCTTTCTCTTTAACTCTTTATTTATCACTAATTGTAGAAACGTTTTTCAATTTATTTCATTTTATTAAAAAACCATTATAAGTTAATAACCTTTGAGTCTAAAGCATATCTTGTGTGAACAAAAAAACAAAACATAGAAGAACAAAACTTAAAAAGTAAACAAACCAACAAAGAGACAGAGAAAGTAAATAAAAAAGAAAAGATGAAAATAAAGACTTTAATATAAAAACGAAAGTGAGCAAACACAAAAAATAAATCATAGAAACAGAATCAACAGAGGAGCAAAACTCAAAGAGGATCAAGAAGTGAAAAAGTATGAGAGTTTATCAGGTAGATGACTGTGACGAGGAGTTTGTACAAGTTATAGCGAGCAAAACCAAACTTGTGGTTTCAGTTAATCTAGCAGTTGTGCATGTATCAGAGATACGACACCTTTGATGAAGCCAGAAAGTTGCTTTAACGACTTTATTCTAGGCTATTTTTGATCATTTTAGATAAGACCTACTCTTTTCCAGTCTTTAAGACAAGTCCAGATTAACTTTTGCGTCTCAATTTTTGTTTGACAATACATCTTGTAGTGACGCAGTGGATCTTACCTTCAATTTATAATACGGCACTCGGGCATCAAACCTATCTGGATCAACACATCGAAGGGCTCAGAATTTGATTCCGGTGATGAGATTATGCGAAAGTATCCATATTAATCCAAATAAGAAGAATGAGAAGAAGGCATACTAATACCACACTTTGAAAAACGTTTTCATATCTCACTTAGTTTTCAAAAGTATTCATGAGTACCTCCCCTTTTTAATACAAGACCTACCACAGGAAAACATATTTCATGTTTTGATGTTTTAGCTACGTGTCCAGGCATACACATTTACGCTTTAACTGACAAAGATGAAATCAAAAAGACGCGAATATGCCACAATTAAGGCCAGGTTACGTCAGTTTTCTGCACCAGGTGAGTCTGTTTTCTCCTATTGCATGTCCGTAAAACAAATTTTATCACTATGACCCATATAACTGGGGATGGGACAAATGCCTGGCAACTATCCCTGTGGTAATTTTATTTTTGTTCATAGCAATCCACCTTGTAATATTCTTGTCTTGTAGATCACACAAGATTAAGACATTCGATGGAACAGTTTTACCAACTAAATCAAACACTTGTCCATAATCTAACAAACCCGAGGACTAACGGTGTTTGATGTCTCAGATAATACTCAATTGCTAACCGAAAGGTAGAAATTTTGAGGCACATCGTCAAACTAAGTTACATAAGGCTATTACCTCTCTAAATACCACACTCATTCTTATCACCCTTCCTGGGGATGGTTTGATTAGGGGTTTCCAAATATCCCTAGGTACTTTCGCTTTTTCTAAAATCATATTCAATATTCTACGGCAACTAATTTCTAACCTCACAGCCCCCATATTTGCGAAACTCATTAACCACAGTATCAGCATATGGGGCCTTGTCATTTTCTAATCTTTTAGTACCGTGGGTATTTTTTTCTCTGAAAATAAATCTTCCTTCACATTCAAGATAGTACAAACTTTTTCATTTTCCTCTATACCTTTTCCTACGGTTCTGTTCTAGTTTAGGACCGTCTCAAAATGTTCAGCCCATCTCTCTTTAACTCTTTTCTTATCACTAATTTTGTCCCCGTTCATCCTGGAGTTCCTGGTAGGTGGTTCCCTTCTGAAATTTCAGCTTTAAATAAACTCTAGACACTATTAGATGGTGATTTATGCTTTTATCATGAATAACAGCACTCTTGTATACCCTATACCTTGTATTGATCCTGTCAATCCGCAATTTACAGTGTCATAATTAATAAGGTTTAATTAATAAGCTGTCTTACCATCACGTGAATACAGTATTAACTTATGAGCCATTTTATGACCAAACACTGTCTTGGTTATAACTAGATTGTTATACCTACAAAATTGCAGCAGTCTGTAGCCATTGCTGTTTTTTTTTTTCCTACACCAAATTTACCAAGGCTACGATATCATCAATCCCTATTTCTACTGACCTGGGCGTTAAAATTTCTTATTAAAAAATCATAGTTATAACTAATACCCATTCATCTGATTCATCTGAGGCCCTAATATCTCCGTCAATCGGCTCTACAGGGGCATATACTACTATGACTGATACTCTGCACTTTTTAGTCATAGAATGAGCGATTAATATTCCATTATTAATACCTTCCCAGCCTAAATAGGAGTTAGCCACTTCCTCATTCATCAAATAGCCCTATTCCCAATTTATCTACACCATCCTTCCTGTCTCAGTAAATAGAAAACAGTGCGGCTAGGAAGAATCCAACAAGCGACGGCTCATGCATTTATTATAATTTATTTAATTTTTTCTATATCATCTAATTTAATTTTTCCTAACCCTGGGATATGAGTTTCTGAAGTACAGCTCAAAGTGCCTGAATTTTTCAGTAAAAATATCGATACGATAATTAATTTTTAACATTGTAAAATTATAAGCTGCAATTCTCATATTCTTAAAATCATTGAAATTATTTTGGTCTCAGGAAAAGCTTTGGTCATGGAACATAATTCAGCAAATGGAACTCCGATGAATAACAAGCGTGCAAAGGCCAAAATCACAAAACCCTTTCAGTTCTCTTGGGTAAAGTTTTCAAAAACAAAGGTGAGAATTACCTACACCAATTACCTTAATGTTGGCTACAAAACATTCAAAATTGGCGTAAAATTTTCTTGAAATTCGGCTTTAAAAGTGAATTGAAATTTGTCTGTGCTTAGAACCAGTCTCCATTGTTGTTCCCATTGCCTAAAAAACATTAAATAGTTATTATCACAATGAAATACAGACCCATATTTATGAGATTGACTTCGAACAACAACTAATTCGCTCTGTTGAAAAATGATCTCAGTCATTTCCTCAATTAAATTTTGTTAATTCTTTTTATTTCAAAAATGTCAATCAGAGCAGTGGAAGATTCCTCCATATTCCATTTTTAAATTATGCATGCCTAGTCAACTAATTAAGTGAAACTAAATTGAGATATCTCTAATTGTTTATCTGTATTGACTTCCTCTTTAACTGAGAGAATCACAAAGGGGGAAACTCCGGTGCTTCTTCTGTTCAGTGATCTTTCTGTTAATCCTAGAACTTGATTGTGGTATGAATGTCCCCGGAAAAGGTTTTCCGCTGGGATTCTTCCAAATGTTCGTTTCTTAATTTGGTTCAACAGTATTTTTGAAGGTTCAAGACTCCATTTCAAAACTCCAGATGAAGTTCTCTTCAAAGTAACATTTTACTATTAAAACAATTTTCGAAAATTGTTACCATTCCTGAATCAGCTAAAATTGTTTTTTTTTGTTTTTTTTTGTTTTGTTTTTTCATTTGAGTTTTTTTTAAGCAATTTTCAACTATTGGTTACTATGGATCGTCGAATATTCATTACTACGTTCCAGCTATTGTTCCACTCATAAAAACCTATTCAAGCAGAAGCAAGCCTTACTTCTTTTTCGTTTTCATATATATTTAAATTTTATATACTACTTTATACTTTACCTTTTAAATTGTATATACTATTATAAAAAATAATATTTTATTATTATACTTTATAATAAACTTTTTCATTGCCTTTATTTCACTCTTTTTTTTATTTTTTTTCATTATCTTTCAAAAATGCTTATTTCATACTCTTTTTTCACTTATTTTCATTATCTTTCAAAAAAATGTTCTTGATGTCTTGTTACTCTTCAAAAGGCAGACATCTAGCGTTGAAATATTGACCGTTTCTCTGCGTCAGAAAAAGTATCACGTTCAGAAGACTATACTGTTTCACGGAGTTTAATTAGAATGAAAAAAAAAACAAGTTTTTATCAACTGAATGTAAGAAGAAACCTTAAAACTTAAAAAGAAACTGAAATTATACATTATTGAAGGGGGCTTTCTATTCCTTAAACTTTCGCTCGTAAAGCATAAGTTTGTTAGTTATTGTTGCTTTTTTTGTTTTTCTTAAATATCCTTTTTCCTATCCAAAATCACAGGTGCTAAAGCGAGTTTTCTCAAATAATTTTGACAAGAAGTTAGGCTTTAGAATAAATAGCGAGCAGATGAGGAGGAGAAAACCCTCCTCGTTATAGGTATATTTTTCTGTCAGTTTTAAGATTTGAAGTTGCTCGTCACTTCCTGTTGAAAGAACTTGTTCAGACCCAACCAAGTTATTGTATTGAGTAGATAGAAATCCTTTAAACCCCTCGGGCTCTTGAACTTCTTCTTCCAAATTTTCCGCTTATATATTCAATAATTAAAACTTTGGATTGCAGTAAAAAAATTTGGACAGAATTTGAATATATTGTAAAAATTGCAGATGAACCGTAGTTTTTTTTAATAAGAGCATCATAATATTTGTACTAGAAATTTTGAGTTGAAGAAGAGTACTGTTATTTCATATGATGGAATATGTGTTACTTGTGATCTTTTAAGTGGTTGAAGCCACTTAACCTCACTGCTAACCTCATTTCCTACCTTAAGAACAACAATATTATTCTCGTACATAACACTAATCACTTTAATCTATTTGTCTGGTATACCATACAAGGATAAGACCTTCGCTAGAGCTCTTCTATCAACAAAATCAAACGCATGCTCATCATCTATAAACTAAGGACTAAAGGTGTGTGATAACTCAAGCACTTCTCAAGTATTAACCCAAGAGTGAAAATTTGGCCGATACATCCTCTACATTTTCTAAAACCACACAGTTTTTCTCCCATAAATTTATCTACAGCATCTCTCAATCTAAAAAGCATCACGTTACTAAGTAACTTGCAACCTAGAGACCAGGCTCATGCCTCAATAATTACCACACTCACTCTTATCACCTTTCTTATACAGTCGTAGAATTAAGATTTTCCTGAAATCGCTAGGTACATCCCGTTTTCGAAAAATCGTATTCATAATCTTCCGTAAGTTATTTCTAACCTCAGAGCCACCATATTTAAGAAATACACCTTGTATCCTCTAATCATGTACAGACTGACACAATTTCCTCTTTCTTCCTGTGATTTTCCCATTTGAATTTGAATGAAAAATTGAGAGGCTAAGAAAAACAAGTGTCTGTGCTTTTGATATCCCATTTCCCCTTATAAGAATAATGGTTTTGAAGGTGTTACATCCGATCTTGTTTATTCTCTAAACTATACGAAGAATTCTCTACTGAATTTTTTGCAGAAGGAAAAAATCCTTTCTACTCTTAGAGACCTGGGGCCATTCGGGAACCTCAGTTCAACATCTATCTCCAATTATATAACTTATCTTGTCAACTTACTGAAAAATTCCTGAAAAGTCTAATGCCTGGCTTAATTTAATTTCCATTTAAGATCCCAAAAAAGCATTTGACTTTGTTAATTACAATGTATTAGTTCAAAAACTTTGTCACTGAATTCAATATTGACCTTTTCCTATTGAAATTGGTTGCTTCTTTCACATCAAATAGATCACAAGTAGTCAAATAACATATTCATTATTTCAACTCCCTCACTGTTCCCAATGGAGTACCCCAACGTACTCTCCATTTCCACTTCACTGTCTCGCTAATGAATTTCGCGACGAACCGAAATTTTTTGATATTTCATTGATAATGAAATTTAATGAGTATCCTCATTAACATTGTACAAGATGCATTGGAATAAGAGACAGAAGTAAACCCGTATAAATCCACGATAATGCCAATAATATATTTCCTTAAAACTCCACCTCTTCTTCTTCATCATATACCTCCTGGAATTTCTACGTCCTCCCTGAAAATTCCCGGTGTCACAATTTCCTCGAATTTAAAAGAGGATATCCATAATAACAATATTATTCATAAAGCTAAAGCATATCTCCTTTCTAAAACTCATGAATAAGGTGTCCTCCTTCTGATTCCTCAAGGATTTATATAAGGATATATAAATCCTTATCCCAGGCACATATATAAAAAGTCTGCAACTGCAATTTAATTTGTAACTGCACTATATAACAGCTATGAGAGTACTAAACAATGAATCTAATTTAAGAAAGTAAAAGAGAGAATAGAGTAAAATAGTGGATTCTTTTTTTAAGGAAGTAATTTGATTGAGGGAGGAAATTTTTAGGGGGTGGTATATAAGGGAGGAATGGGTGGAAATTTTGTGAAGTGATACGTTCTATGGGGCTTAAGAAGTTGGGAGAGTTTTCGAGTCCAGATATATGGCACACAAGGAACCTTTTTCTGTAATCTATTTGCTTTTTAATATAGAACATATTTAATCACTACCAATCCTCCTTTGTTCCTCTGCATCTTGAATGTGCTTCTCCAGTTTGGCACCTGCAAATTTCGCAGGAAATCCAATAAAATTAAATTTATTCAAGGGATAGACTCCTGACTTGAAGATACGCTGCTTGGCTTCAAAATACGAAAAAAATGCACCTTAAATCCAGAGAAAAATTAACAAAAATTAATCCTCTTTTTTACGTTTGTACTGACCCCTTTTCAAGTTGACAGTCTTTCTTTTTCATATTATGCTCTATATAATATGGCCCAAAATTTAAATACGAGTTTTTGAATTTTTTTATTGATTGGTTTTACAAAATAACGGTGCATTCCTTTGCCAGTTTTATATGTGGAAGTGTTTATAGTTCTTTTATACATACATACATACATGCGTGTATTTAAAAACCAGTGGCCATATACACAAAAATGAATAAAAAAAAAACAATAAGGAAAGAACAATAACACTCAACAAATTTAAACTACAGCTTCTTTCCGCGCCATCAGACTATTCTCTACAAAACAACCTAACGCAATAATTAGGTCCCTCGAAGTAGTCCCCAAAACACCCAGTTCTTTTATATACTATTCTGCTTTTGTTTTTACTTCAGAATAGAAATTCGGCCCAGCCAGGCTTGCGAGTTGTTTTTAAAATAAATTTTATCTTAACTTTTGCATTTGATGGCGTTTGCATTTTTTTAAATCTACTTTTCAGTAAATGAAAATTTTTTGAATATTTTCAAATTTTAACTGCAAGCAAAGTTACATTATTCTGCTCAAACTGATCGACTATCTAAATGAGCAAATAAATGATCGACTATCTATGAATTAGCAAATAGGCGATCAAACTTTTCAGTTGTCACTCATTTAACAAAATTAGCTCAGGTGTCCATTAAATTTCCCTTCTTAAAAATTCTCGAGTAAAATTTCTTTCAGTAAAACACGAAATATCTTTTACCAAATATATAATTCTCCTGCCTGAAAGACAAAGAGCGAATTCACATGAACTATTACGCTAGTAATTGCAAACTCCCACGAACTATTATACTAGTTGTGAGTTTTCTATCTGTTAGTGTCAGGGGTCTTGAAATCAAATAGTGTCCATTAACTCAAGGATAAAAGGCCTTTATCGATAGTTAGGAATTAAATCAAGGATAGTTCGTGCAAATTTGCCCTGTCTCTCAGTCAAAAAAATAATATATTTTTTATACACACCAAAATTGTTGTGTATAAACCCGTGACACTAAAATTGGTGGCCTCTCTCCGGTCCCTAGTAATAATCCAAAAGAGAAAACTCTTAGAAGGTAAATAGCACAGAACGATACTAATTACTGCACATACTATGGCAAAAAGGAAACAGATAATTGCGAGTCAACCACAATTAGTTCAGTTTCAGCCTTCAATCAAGTTTTCAAAAAAGCTAACCCCTCCGTTTACATCCAAGGCGCCCAATATTTCTCAACTGTTTTCCAAGAAATAATACAAGTATGTTTTCCCGATCTATGTCTACTATCTGGTATCCTACTTCGCCTTTCTGGCTAGGTCCTGGCTAGCCGTCCTGGCTAGGTGGACATGCACCGGGTTGAGAATTCTTTGTCCATGAGGCACGGGTTCGAACCCCGGGCGTAGCCAGTTAATTTGTTTGGACGCGGGTCAGTGGCGTGACTTTGTAAGCTTAGCCAGTGTCGACCAAGCTCTAAATGAGTACCTGGAGAAATCTGGGGAAGGTAAGCAGGAAGGGTGTGTGAAAGCGCAGGATGGCTGGTCCCCAGCCCCCCATCGCACTTCCTGGCAGAAGGGCCATGGAACAGAGATCAGCACCGCCGGTTTGGACCTGAAGGGTCTAGTACCGTCATACATACTTACTTCACTTACTACTTCGCCGTTAGCCATTGGTATCAAATTGTGTGTCGCTGAGTCTCTTCTTCTCTCCTAAATAAGATCCTGCTGCCATTTCCGATTTTCAAATTATTTTTATAGACATTCTTCTTTTTTTTAAGTTTGCACTTCTTTCATATTACGGTGAGGTTTCTCCACGCCTGAAAAAGCACACAATTTATATTAAGTAAACAGACACATTTTACTACCGTCCTTACCGTGCTTTGGTACGGTGACCAGCGAATCCGTATTATTTTTTAAACAGATGAAACATTCCGAGATGGTAAGCAGGAGACATGGGCAAACAATCGCACCACCCCTTCGCCCCAAAAAAACATAGTTTTTTTTATTCTTTGACTATTGCCCACTAAGAGTGTTTAGCAACTTCACGAAAGACTCAAAACAAAACTTGAAAATACCACCCCCAAATTTTTTTGAGATGATACATATAGGAGGAATAGCTGGATATTTATTAAAGGGTACGTTTTATATAGTTCAATAGGTTGGGAGAGTTTTCAAGAGCAGATATGGCACACAAGTGCCAATATCCGTTATCTATTTGCTTATTGATATTGAACAAATTTTTTTACAACAAATCCTCCTTTGTTCGTCCGCATCTTGAATATGCTTCTCCGGTTTGGCACCCACAAGTTTCACAGGAAATTAAATAAAATTAAATTTATTCAAGGAATAGAATCCTGACTTGAATATACGTTGCTAGGCTTCAAAGTACGAAAAAAAAAATTAACCTTAAATCCAGAGAAAAATTAGCAAAAAAATCGATCCTCTTTTCTACGTTTGTACTGACCCCTTTTCGAGTTTGCAGTCTTTCTTTTTCATATTATGCTTTTCCTTTGCCAGTTTTATATGTGGAAGTGTTTATAGTTCTTTTATATGCTATTCTGCTATTGTTTTGCAAAAGCAAATTTGCATTTGCTTAAATATACTTTTCAGTAAATGAAATTTTTTTGAATATTTGAAAATTTTAACGAAAGAGCAAAGTTACATTATTCTGCTCTAACTGTATCTATGAATGAGCAAATAGGCGATCAAACTTTTAAATTGTCACTAATTTAACAAACTTAGCTCTGTTCTTAAAAGGTCTCTATTAAATTACCTTTCTTAAAATTCTCCTGTAAAATTTCTTTCATTAAAACGAAATTTCTTTTACCAAATACATAATTTTCCTGCCTGAAAGACAAAGAGCGAATTCACATGAACTATTACGCTAGTAATTGTAAATCCCCACGAACTATTATTCTAGTTGTTTTATATTTTAGTCTTAATCAAATAGCGTCCATTAACTCAAGGATAAAAGGCCTACATCGATAGTTAGGAATTAAATCAAGGATAGTTCGTGCAAATTTGCCGTCTCTCAGTCAAAAAAATAATATGTTTTTTATACACACGCAAAATTGTTGTGTATAAACCCTTGAAACCAAAATTGATAGCCTCTCCCTAGTCCCTAGTATTAATCCAAAAGAGAAAACTCTTTAGAGGGAAAATATCACAGAACAATACTAATTACTGCACATAATATGGCAAAATGAACAATAGATAATTGCCAGTCAACCACATTTAATTCAGTTTCAGCCTTCAATCAAGTTTTAAAAAAAAGCTCATCCCCCCGTTTACATCCAAGGCACCCAATATTCCTCAACCGTACTCCAAGAAATAATACAAGTTTGTTTTCCCGACCTATGTCTGCTACCTGGTATCCTACTTCGCCATTGGTATCACATTGGGTGTCGCTGAGTCTCTTCTTCTCTCCTAAACAGAACCCTGCTGCCATTTCCGATTTTCACCTTATTTCTACAGACATTCTTCTTCTTTTTTTGAAGTTGCGCTTCTTTCATATTACGGTGAGGTTTTTCCGTGCCTGAAAAAGCACACAATTTATGTTAAGCAAACAGACACATTTTACTACCGTGCTTACCGTGGTTTGGTACGATGATCAGGGAATCCGTATTATTTTTTAAACAGATGAAACATTCCGAGATGGCAAGCAGGAGACATGGGCAAACAATCCCGCCACCCCTTCGCCCCAAAAAAACATAGTTTTTTTATTCTTTGACTATTGCCCACTGAGTGTGTTTAGCAACTTCACTAAAGACTCGAAACAAAACTTGAAAACACATATAACCGGGAAATTGAACAAAATAGAAGTACTAGAGACAAAAAAAAAATTCAAATAGGCGAAATTAACCACGGGGTACCCAGTTGCTTTAAAAATGTAGAGTCTAGATGATAAGCAAGAAGACATGTTTGCCACTGGCCTAGGCCGTTACGAAGGATTAAAAACCTAATTCATTGTTTTAAAAAGATACTATTGAGAGGGTTATCCGGGGCATATAAATAAATAGAGCCTAATTATAGGTCAAAAGAAAATTTAAAGAAACTGTGGAAACAGGAAATAGAAATTGATGCTTGTGTCATTCAAATGTCCAAATTTTTATCTTGCGTTTTGGTTCATTCTTCCACTATTGTTTTCTTTCTTTTACTTTGGAAATTTGATAGTTTCAGAAATTGAGATCCAGTCCTTATTACTATGCTTATATTGTATTATAATTCCGCCAACAGAACTAAATGAACGTCAAATAACAGATAGCATTTGTGACTTTCTTCGTCACTCGCGCAAGTTCCAACTCTTGAAAGTTACCAAGATCTCATCGACGAGATTTTCTTCGTTTGTAATTAAGCAAGCGTCACTACTTTCACAGTTATAATCACCGCTGTCACAGTTATATACTAATCACATCCTCCAAAGAGACTCAAACACAGTCCCTAACTACATGCAAAATTAATTTACCAATATATCTTGCTGAATAACAAATAGCCGGCAATCACTTTGTGTTTGCTCTTAGAAAGAGAACTCACAAAAAGACGCGTTAGAGTATCAAACTTTAGTTATTATGTTGAAAAACTAGCACGTTACTGTTTAAAAAAGCTGTCCTCTCCTCAGCGCCTCACTCTTTAGGCTAAAGTTTGACTCTTTGTCATAACTCTACATTTTAAAAAAATAAAAAATTTAGCTTAAAGACCGACGTGTTGAGGAGGAGACAGCCCCTTTCATAAAAAGAAAAATGTCTGTTCGTTTTAATTTTTAATTTCGCTAATTACTTTCAATTAAAAAAAAATTGTTTTTTTTTTAATTTCTGGAAGTTTTTAAAATGATGCACGTTCAATTTTGACTCACTGTGCATAAAAAATTAAAATTAAATTAACAATTTTAAAAACGATTCTTATTATAATCAAAAGTCTCTTGTGTTTCGGTAGACGCTCTAAAAAATTGGGACACACAGTCAAACTTTAGTGTAAAGAGTAATATATTGAGGAAGGGGCAATCCTTCGCATATGGAATAATTTCTGCTCGCTTTTTAAATAATGCCGGTAAATCTGGCTCACGCTCATTGAAATATACCCTCCTCGTATGGAAAACTCCTCCGCGGATATTTGATCAAACGTAAAGTTCACCCCCTCCCTTGTCAAATTCCATCCAGGCAGTTCAATTCTCGCTGAGGATACCCTCCCTGTAAAATTGCTTGCGGACAATTCAACCTGAAAAATTATCCTTAGCATTCTTTCATTTGAATGACTTTAATCTCTAATCGGTTTCTCGATCACTCCAGAAAGGCCCCCTTCCGTGGAAAATATGTCCCGGAAATTAAAACACTCGGAAAAAAAGGCCCTGGGTAATTCCCCAGAGACATCTCCAAATGAAAAATTTGGCAAAGAAAACGTAGAACAATTAAAAAGAATTTCGTATAGTAATTCTGTCAAATCCCCCTCTCCCCAGTGTGACATTTCCCCCGGAAATTTCCCTCCCCAAGGAAGATTTTCCCTATAGAAATCCGCTACAAGCAATAACCCCCCCCCCCAGTAAATTTCTGTATATGGAAGCTGGGGGGCACTTTAAACCTATATACGACATTGTTTTTTATTTAAAATATACTGAAAAAAAAGGCTATCTCAAAATTTTGATAAGATAATTTTTGTGAACAAATGTCCGTGGGTCTTGTTGCCCACAAATCATTTTTCACATAATAAGTGAACTATAAAATTTAACTTCCGTTCGAATGCACACTATTTTCATCTTCTAGGACCATTATTTCGATATAATCACCCCTTGAAAAAAAATTTAACACGCATCCGTGATGTGCCCCCCGGCATAAATAGCAAAATTCCACATTTTTCAAGATGGAGCTTAAAACTTCAACCGTAGGGTTCTCTGGTACGCTGAATATGATGGCGTAATTTTCCTTAGGATTACTTTAATTTTAGGGGCAGTTTTTCCCATGGGCACCCATAACCGGAATTTTAAGGGGGCTTACCTGGTCTAATCGGCACTTCCAATATTGGATATCAACCTCGGCCCCGTGCCAGCACTTGCATCAAACACCATCAACGAGAGGCCTGGTCAACTGCCTCTAAAGTGTCGTAAAGCCACGGGTGCGCTACTGCCGGCCGCGGCAGCGACGTTCTGCTTACTTATAATTAATTTGAGCCGATTCTTTTCTTGTATGATTGAGGATTTCAATTTCCCCTGCTTTGAAATTAAGTTTGGTTTTCGAAATTAAACAGAGTTGCGCACATAAATGGTTTTCAATGAGTCCGTGTGCTACAAGGGTGATTTTTTATTCAGCACTAGTTTTTGCGGTATATTAATTGAATAGACAAGTGTCTTTTGAACACACATCAGAATAAAGTCCAGGTGGAAATTTGAGACTTAAGGACCTTTCTATTTCGATACACCCTGGTATAGCAAAGAATCAATATTTCTTGAGTCCTTACAATAGGTAGTTATTCATAAATACTGAGGTTTTGATTCCCTGACATAGCAGCGTTACTTGAAACAGTAGGTTATTAAAATTCTCACGTTCCTTACTGTTAAATTAAATAAAAAAAAACAAGTTTTTTTAACTGGAAGTAAGGAACGACGTTAAAACTTAAAACGAACAGAAATTATTCCGTATATGAAAGGGGATGTCCCCTCCTCAACGCCTCGCTCTTTACACTAAATTTTTTTATTGTTTAAAAAAATAGAGTTGTGAGAAAGTCAAACTTTAGCGTAAAGAGCGAGGCGTTGAGGAGGGGACAGCCCGTTTCATATACGGAATAATTTCTGTTCGTTTTAAGTTTCGATGTTGCTGCTTACTTTCAGTTGAAAAACTTGTTATTTTTTTTAATTTAATTTCTGATCTTTTTTCAAATAATGCTGGGAAATCCGGTGTCCCCTTCATAGCAATGTCCCTTCCCCTATGAAAACTTCCTTCATGGAAAGATCCTCCCACATAACCCTCGACCCATCCCACCCCCCCCCCCACCAGAAAAAATCCCCCCTGAAAACGTCTGTATACGTCCCAATAACCAATACTATATGTTAATATTGGGTAGACCTCATAACTTTCAGCCCTCCCCCCGGGGACTTCGGGGGATTAAGTCATCCTAAAAAAATATACTTATCATAATTTCGAACATAGTGAAAAAAATGGCTATCTCAAAATTTTGATCGGGTGACTTTGGTAAAAAATGAGCGTGGGAGGGGGCCTAGCTGCCCTCCATTTTTTGTCACTTAAAAAGGCCACTAGAACTTTAATTTCCATTCCAATGAGCCCTCCCAAGAAATTCTAGGACCACTGGGTCGATACAATCACCCCTGAAAACAACCTCTACAGTAATGTTCTCTGATACGCTGAATGTGATGGTATGATTTTCATGAAGGTTCTATAATTTTTAGGGGGTCTTTCCCCCTTTTTTCGAAAATAAGCCAAATTTTCTGAGGTGCCTAACTTTTGATTAGTAAGACTAAACTTGATGAAAGTTATTTATTTGAAATCAGCATTAAAATCTGATTATTTTGATGTATCTATTTGTATCAAAGTTCCTTTTTCTAGAGTTTCGGTTACCATTGAGACGAGTCGCTCCTTATCTACAGTTCGTTAACACGAACTGTTTGACTATGAATTGAAACTTGAGGACAATTAGTGTGTTACCATGTTTATCATAAAAAAACTGGAGGTGTAATAACTAAGAGCAGACTAGAAGGTGTCGAATTACAGGACAGGAACCTATTTCAGGGACAGGACAGGGACCTATTTCGGGGACCAAGTTGTGCCCTGAGGGCATATAAGAACGATGTTGGCACAATGTACCATGTATTATTTTTTTTCCTTTACAGCAGGGCACCTCATATGGTAGGGGTCGTCGTAGAAAGTTCAAAAGGGGCTCATTCGCTAGGAAACTGAGAGTTCTAGTGCCCTTTTTAATAGTCGAAAGTGATTGGGGGGCAACTAGACCCCCTAACACCCATCATTCCCCCAAACACATCCAGTCAAAATTTTGAGATAGCGTTTTGTTCAGCTTATTTGTTTTACAGATAGAAATTATGTTCTTTAGGAGGAAACTCCCTCGCAACCTACAAGGCCAAGGGTGTAAGCTCTGCCCTGAGGACATATTAGGTTTTTATGCACAGCGCTGTCGAAGAAAGTTAAAAAAAGGCTAATTCGGTTGTAAATTCAAAGGGCTAGTACTCTTTTTAATAGTCAAAAGTGATGTGAGGGCAGCTAGCCCCCCCCCCCCAAGCCCATCATTCCCCCAAACACATCCCATCAAAATTTTGATATAGCCATTTTGTTCAGCGTAGTTGGTTTCCAGATAGAAAATAGAGCGTAGTTGATTTCCAGATAGAAAACATGTTTTTGAGGAGGACACTCCCCCACAACCCTGAGGGCAAGGGTTTTAAATCATATCCTGGGGGCATATAAGGTTTTTATAGAAGGCGTTGTCGTAGAAACTTCAAAAAAGGCTCCTTCGATTGGAAATTCAAAGGGCTTGTGTCCATTTTAATAGTCGAAAGTGATTGGAGGGCAACTAAGCCCCCCCTTTCCTACGCCCATCATACACATCCAACCAAAATTTCGAGATAGCCATTCTGTTCAGCGTAGTTGATTTCCAGATAGAAATATGTTTTTGAGGAGGACACTCCCCCAGTACCCTTGGGGAAAGGGTTTTAAGTTATGCCCTGAGGGCATTTAAGAACGATGTTGGCACAATGTACCATTTATTATTTTTTCCTTTAGAGCAGGGCACTTCATATTGAAGGGGTCGTCGTAGAAACTTCAAAAAGGGGCTCATTTGATTGTAAATTGAGAGCTATATTGCCCTTTTTAATAGTCGAAAGGGATTGGAGGGCAAATAGCCCCCCCAAACCTATCTTCCCCCAGACACATCCAATCGAAATTTTGAGATAGCCATTTTGTTTAGCGTGGTTGATTTCCAGATAAAAAATATGTTTTGAGTAGGACACTCCCCCAAAACCCTCAAAGCAAGGGTTTTAAGTTATGTCCTGGGGACACATAAGGTTCTTCATAGAAGGCGTTGTTGTAGAAACTTCAAAACAGGCTCAATCTATTGGAAATTCGAAGGGCTAGTACCCTTTTTAATAGTCGAAAGTGATTGGAAGGCAACTAGCCCCCCTCCACGCCTATCATTCCCCCAAACACATTCAATCCAAATTTTGAGATAGCCATTTTGTTCAGCGTAGTTGATTTCCACTACGCTGAAGATATAGAAAATATGTTTTGAAGAGGACACTCTCCCACAGCCCTCAGGGCAAGGGCTTAAGTTATGCCCTTGGGGCATATAAGGTTTTTAAAGAAGGCGTTGTTGTAGAAACTTCAAAAAAGCTCATTCGATTGGAAATTCAAAGGGCTAGTGCCCTTTTTAGTTGTCGAAAGTGATTACGCTGTGTAAAACTCGAGAATAAACCGGTTTTTTTTCTTTAGTTTGTTGGTTATCTTATAAATAAATATTAAATTACCTTAAAAATATTAGATAGATAGATAGATCAGTGTATTTTAAGGCCAAATATACGGCGATTAACACAGTAAAATAACATAAATGAAAGGCATAAATAACATAAACTTTGATCAGCGTTCATCATAAAGCACTTAAATGTAACACTTACAT
The DNA here is from genome assembly GCF_049724085.1 of Artemia sp. Qi Xiang Cuo. Classification (NCBI taxonomy): domain Eukaryota; kingdom Metazoa; phylum Arthropoda; class Branchiopoda; order Anostraca; family Artemiidae; genus Artemia; species Artemia sp. Qi Xiang Cuo. The sequence goes on from NW_028300564.1 coordinate 33,474, forward strand.
TAACCTAAGAATAGCACTTAATACTTGTAAATACGGTCATAAAAAAAAGAGAAAAAATTTGGAAAAAACACTGAAATGGAAAATCACATTTGCTTTTTTTTTATTATTTTTTGTTAGTTAACAAAATTATATTCTGTCACTTGTCTAGTTATATTCTGTCACTTGTCTTTGTCTTGTCTCTCGCTAAGCTGAAAAAAAAACTAATGAAGAAACCCGTTTGTTCTCAAGTTTTACGCTGCGCAAACTTGAGTGAGTGTATACACAAGTACCAAAACTCCTTCCCTCAACGGAAATTAAAAAAATGAAACTCAAATAAAATTCCCCAATTTAGAAAGTTTCATTTTCCACGGGTTGGGGGGGGGTATTTTCCGAGGGAGTATTTTCCAGGGGGTGGGGGTGGGTAATTGCCAGGGCTGTAAACGCCGGCCATCTAATGTCTATAAGACTATGCCGTTTCATTAATGATTCAATTGTGGATCGGATTAAAGAATTTTATTTGGACACGTTTTACCTTCACTGTAATTTTGAGATAGCAGAGCTACTTTATACAGCTGGACCGTGAGTTTTAATTTGTTTACTGAAATTGAAATTTTGTTCTCAGGGTCTGAAAATATAAGGGAGTTAGATTGAAAAATTATTCTAAAATGAAAAAGGGAAAGCATGGTTCCTTACTTACACTTCGTTACCGCAAACTGTTTGAAAAGGTTTATTAGTCTGTTTGCCACGCTTTTGTTTGTAATAATATCTGCTTGTTTTAAAATTCACTTTAGTATTTTTTTTAATTTCTATGCCTGACAAATTTCATTTATTGTTTAGTGTTTTAAATTTATTAGTCATGGGGATAAATAATTTTGTTCAGTTCGACTTACTTTTTCTTATTATTCAAGTTCCATTTATTCATTCAAGGTAGGCAAGTTACTTTGTGCTTTAAGTTTGATTCGCCAAACGACTAAAATTGCATAGTTTTAGATTTTAATTTAGCTCTTAATGTTTCTTGCAACATATTTTTTATTTTTCAAAATTATTTTAAATAACTATCTAAATGAAAGTTGTTTTGTCATAAGTTCAAATCCTTTTTTTTTCTGAGAGGGATTTTAAAATCTAGCAGATTAAATTAATCCGAACTACCAAAAACACAGCGTAACTAAAACGATAATATTCTTTGTTTGGGCTAGAATCTATTTGCATGTTGTCGGTGAGGTAGTTTGAAAATAGTAGACACAAACGCAAATTAAAAAAAAAAATGCCTGCAGTCTACGGATTTGACCGCAGAAATAGATTTTGTTTTTGACGATTACCCCAATGAGTGTCAACACAGTAATTCTGTAGTATAATATTATGTGTGCATAGTATATATGTTTATCTCTGCACCACTAATGATTGTAAGAAAAAATTACTAAACTGGAAAGACCCGGTGATAAACTGCCGTTTCAGAAAGAGATATAGAGGCATTAAGAGGGATGGATTGCCGCTGTAGAATTGATTAATAAACAGGAGACCTCTAACCTACTGTTGATGATCGTTTAAGGTAAAGTAAATCTGCGGTAAGAGCTGCGTAAAAAAGGAGAGTACCTACCTGAGTCTGAGAGTAAGAAAAACTGCAGAGACAGTGGAAGTGTACCTAAAAAAGCCTTACTTAGACCTTAGATCCTCCAGAGCCAAGAATGGCTGATAGAGCGTCTACGAAAGCTTGCCAGACATCTCAGAACTGAGCTGCAGCCGTGACATCCTCCCACTTTGGTTGAAGAGACAGCTCTGCACTTCTCAGGTCCCGGTCGTACTGCCGTCGCAGGGTGTCTCTTTGTCGACCTCTTTTCCGCCTCTCCTCGGGGCGCCACTCATATATTGTTCTTGGGAGTCGATCCTCTAAACAAACAATAAATAAACACGAATACATGATCTTTCTTCCGACCAACAATACAAAATTCCACATTTTCGCTGACAGGAGCTTGAAATCTATACCAAGGTTCCCTGATACGCTGAAGTTGATGATGGGATCTACGTTAAGATTATTTTGCTTTTAGAGGATCCTCTCCCCTTTCGAAAATTTTTTCAGGTTCGTTGCCTCTTATGGGTGACATTAATCTAATAAGTCAGATGTATTCTGAGTCAGCATATTAAGAAGGTTCGTCTGATGTATCTTTTAATGTCAAAATCTCGAACATGAACGTCTTTGCTATTTTTTACCTTAATCTTTCCAGAATTAAACGTCGTTACCACACATTATTTGAAAAGGTTTATTAATCTGTTTGCCATGATGTCATTTTTAATAATTTTAGTTGCTTTTTAAATTTGCCTCAGTATTACTTTTAATTTCTATAGCTGAAAAATTTTATTTATTGAATCATAGGGATATCTAATTTTCATCAGATTGACTTATCTTTTCTTAGTATTAAAGCTCCATTTATTCATTCAAGGTAGGCTAGTTACTTTGTGCTTTAAGTTTAATTCGCCAAAATACTAAATTTGCTTAGGTTTAGATTTTAATTTCGCTCTTAATGTTTCTTGCAACATATCTTCATTTTTCAAAATTATTTTAAATAACTAACTAAAACAAAAAATAACTAAGTAAATTGTTTCGTCATAAGTTCAAATCCTTTTTTATTTCTGGATATGGATAATAAAACGTATGAGATAAAATTAATCCGAACTACCACAAACACAGCATAATTAAAACGATAATATCCTTTGTTTAGCCTAGAATCAATTTGCTTCTCGTCGGTAAGGCAGTTTGAAAATAGTAGACACAAACGCAAATTTTTCAAAAAATACTTGGAGTCTACCGAAAATATGGAAAGAGTAAAAAATAATTATAATATTAGAAAAAAATCCAACATATTAGGACCAATTATGCAAAATATATTGTTTCATGTGCCTCAATTGTTTTTTGAAAGACATAGGTTAACTTTAGAAATAAGAAGCCTTGGCCGGGCCTATTGAACCACTTGTCTTCACCTATAGTTGTGTTTAATTGGGTAGAACACATAATTTGCTCAACATTTAGGTGTTCGATTTTTACTGTTTACATCCAAGTTTACCAGTTATACTTCAACGAAGGATTTGGACACAGAAATAGATTTTGTTTTTGATGATCACCCCACTGAGTGTCAACACAGTAAATATGTTGTATGATAAAGTACGTGTATAGAATATATGGGTATTGCTTTACCAGTAAGGACTCTAAGAAAAATCTCATCTTTTTTGTTATAATGTCGGTTTTTTAGTTAAAAAAACGATGCATATTTGGTGGTGATCTTGGGCTGGGCCCGACCGATATGGATTTTTGGGGTCCCATAGCGATTCCAATATGTCAGTAGCGTATTGATACGATACCGATATAATTTGCCGATAAATGTCCCTCCGAAAAAACAACGTTACCTAAAATTTAAACCCCCCATGCTCTGTCCATATTCATACTCACGTGTTTCTTCCTGGTTTATTACACAGCAAAGAACAACCTAAATAGTTCACTGTGGATAATCAAAAATTAGGCCATTTACAAGAATTGTTTGACTTTCTCTATCTTTTCTGATCAGCAGCTTCTGAGCAAGCACAAAAACGAAATGGCAGATATTTGTGGAAGTGACATAAGAAAAAAATTAAATCAAAGAAACCGGTTTAGTTATATTAACAAAAATACGCTATAATTTGATTGAAAGAAGTAAAGGATGTTTATTGAATTTAATCATTCAAAACCCAAATTTCAATAGCTGGACTTTGAATTTTAATAACTTAGATATTAATATGAAAACTAATTTGAATTCTTATTATATTTTATATTGCTAATTAATCCATGCTTGGCACAATGGCCACAGGAGTGAAGCTACATTTTTAAGCTCGGAGGAGAAAGTTAAAGAATGTGTCGACAAAACCGTCCACTACGCCGACAAATGCGGACACACAAGCTAAATCTCCAAGGTAAATTTGCAAGGTGTTGAAACGTGGCGGTAACACCTTGGATTTCCCCCTCCCCACATTAAAACACTCCATCTTCCTTAGTGGTGCACCCCTGACTGTATGTCAATGTTTTAATCGGTTTAATCTTGGATCTTTAACCCATGTAAGTGAAAATTCATTAAACAGAAATGTATAGTTTAATGTATTCTTTTTAGTTGTGTTTGATAAAGGATGTACGTTCTTGAAGTCACCACACACTTGAACATTGCTGCACCGGGTGTTTATTGACAAGTATTGACCGCAAATATAATTAGGCTTCATTTTACTTTCCCCACAGCAAGGTTGGGTGACAAGCTTGCTACTTGTCCCTGCAAAAAAGATTCTGCAGCTGAAACGTCTATGCGACGCCCTAGTATGGACCAGCAAAGGCTGAGCAGTAACTTCATCCCTTTATTATTTTGCTATTTGACTCACCTGTGCTGCTCTCCACCATAAGCAGACTTAGCTGGTGGCTCCAATCAAAAGAACTGGACAAGCAAAAATTATCTAAAGAAATCTGGTACCATCTTGGACAAGTTGGACAAGTACCATCTTGGCCTCGACCGAGTCCGTTGATTTTGAATTGAAGTTATCAAGTATTTTGGGCAATAGGTTGCATAGGTCGCATCAAGACTGGGCTGGGTAATATTAGACAGAGAAAAGCCAAGACAGATAGTCCAAGTAATTGAGAGGCAAATGTTTAAATGGCTGGGGCACGGGTAAATGGTAGGAGTGTGATGGCTTCAGTTATGTAGAAAATCAAAGGTCTCGCAGAATTTCAATCCATACAAACAATAATACTCCTTTTCATCCAACCGAAATTCTTTAGTAATCATAGTAACCTAAGTAAAGAACGATGTTGGCACAATGTATTATTTTTTTTTTTTCCTTAAGAACAGCGCTGCCATGATTTTTTTTTTATACGGAATAATTTTTGTTCGTTTTAAGTTTTAATGTTGCTCCTTGATTTCAGTTGGAAACTTATTTTTTATATGATTTCTAATCAACTCCAATCTAGGGGAGATAAGACGCCTCTACCCTTATTAAACACCTGAAGGAAGAAGCCGTACAATAATTGAAGGAAAAAATAAGTTTAAGAGTGGAAAGAAAAATCAAAAAATACTGTCGTTTGTTTTTGTTTTTTTGTTTTTTTAGTGATTTTTAAATATTTGGTTAAAAAAGTTAAATTTAGTAGCCCTTAAGAGAGTAGCTCTAGTAAGATCCCGGCGCCGCACCGATGAGGGGAGACCGGCGGCGGTGGGGCAAAAAACAGCACGCCACGCCGTGCCACCGGTAAGACGCCGGTGGCGCGCCGCTGGTAAGATGTCGGCGGCGCGCCGCCGGCGCGATCAATGTTGACCGAAAACAATAATGTTTTCCTCAGTCATTCTCAAATCACAGCTTCAATTTACAACGTATTCGAGCCTATTCATGAGTTCAGAAATTCCCAAGTCGCTGGCTGGAAACTGGTCTTCTTCGTTATTTATCAAGAGAAGTAGAAATCTGGTAGGAACGAAATGGCTGTGGTGTTTCAGAACCCTTGCATAATACGAGTAGTTGAAGTATCTATTAGCTATGTATTCTTAACATAAATAATTATCAAAATTAGTTGTTTTTTTCATCGAACATTACTGCATATAAAACTTCAAATACCGTATCACAAAATTCGTCAGTTATCTGGGAGAAAACTTTGAATATAACTTTGAACTTAGAAGATTAATCTTTTCATAATGCCCTTTGCCTATATCTGTTTTGTCACATTTAAAACAGTTGAAATGGGCGAGTTTGATATTGATAGTTTTTTGTTTTTTTTTTGGCTCTTTTGGATTCCTAAGAAGCCTTCTTGTATTAAAAACTGGTTTTTAATTACAATTTAAAAAAAAAATGCATTTAAAGTTTTTTTTTTTGGCTTCTTTATAGAATATATGTCTGAACTGCTAAGGCTGAACTGCTGCTTTTTTATCGCTTTTGGCTGCTCTTTTGGACACAAGAATTACCAAATTTAAGAAAGTCGCAACAATAAGTCACCTGTGGTCAAAATACTTAGACTCCTCTTTGATCCCCACCCAGGCTCAAAGCTTCTGCTATGGTCATTTCCATGGAAATCTCCAAAGAGATTCTTTTTAAAATAGCTTTCAAGCGTAGTTAGGGGTATTTAGACTTTTTTGCAATTCTTCAAAGCTTTGAAAAAAGTGTTATAACATTCCAAATGTTACATCTGTGCATATTTTTGGTAATCATTTGTGGGGTGATCGAATTTTCTAAACCACTGTAGATACGTAAGAACGTTGCAACATCTAGTGCCCTGAGGTCATGAGACTGTCAATGACTCCTCCTTGAACCTCCCAAATTGAAAGCTTTTATTATGACCTGGCCTTTTAGTGTAACTTGGGCACTGGACCAAGGGCGCCATTGTTACTCGAGCACAACGTTGGGTGGGGATGTCGATATCGCTTTCGTCACACCAATTCGTTTTAGTGTGAATCTGCCTGGTACATATGTATGAATGTTTTCAAAGTAAACCCGTTTCATCAATAGAAAAAAAAAACGGATTGGACGCATATGTCCCTTTCCCTTTGGACGATAAAACCATGCAAGTGCTGTATCCCGTATAACTCACGAAAATCTTGTTAATTTTGTCGACTTTTCAACTTTTTGGCATCCCTGCTTTCAATAAAAAAATCAAGGTACTATCACATAAATAGAAGAATTGCCTCTGCCCCCATTCTGGATACCATCGCGATAGGATACCATCTCTGCTTTAAATAAAAAAAATAATTAATTTATTGGCACCTCTGCTTTCAAAAAAAATCCAGGGATTGTCATATAAATTTGAGAGCTCTATACCCCCCCTCTGTATACCACCTAGATAAGATTCCGTATCGGCTTTAAATTAAAAAAAAATTAAATGTTTGTGATAACAGCTATCAATAAAGAAATTTCGCGATACTTTCACTTAAATGTGATACCTCCCTACCCCCCCCCCCTCTGGATACCACCTTGATAGGATACCGTCCCAGGTATTCATTAGAATAATAATTTACTTAACAATTATCTAGGTCACTGTATGATTCAAACAAATAAACAAATTAACGTTAAATGGTTTAGAATTCCTTGAAAAAAAAATCGAGGGCACGAACAAAGGGGTAAAAAGACAACAACAAAAATTCAGAAAATATTCGGTACACAACAAATGATTGGAAAAAAGAGACATGGACTCGCCATGGCATTCCATAAGATCCAAAGAATCGAATTAAAAGGGAGCACATACAAAAGCCAAATAAGGCCAGTAGCCTATGAGAAATCGCAAAATACCCAAGATAATGAACAAGTCCTAATTGGGGTCCCGGGGTCCTTAAATACGTTCCAATGATGTCTCTGGTAATCCGATATCCCTTTTTGTCTCCATATTAAATGAAAAAAATAATTATCTTTTTTGCCTCTTCGCTTTCAATAAAATAAAATAAGACATTATAGTATTAAATTAATATCTCTCTATCCCCCTCCCTTATAAGCAACGATTTACAGTTTATTTATGACTAAATTTTTGGAGTAACTTTCGGTTCAATCTTTAATTCCCCAACCTTGTACATAGCTTAGTCTATAGCGAAATTCTGTCTCAACCTGTTTTTTTTTGGGGGGGGGGGGTAAAAATGTTCCAGAAAGAAGATTGTATTTTCTATCAGGTGTTCAATAATTGAGTATTAAACATTAAGAAAATCTTATCTAAAAACAGCAAAAAAAAAAATCTGCAAACTTACAATTCAGCTGCAGAAACAATCTGTCAGCTGTCAATTTCAAAATCCAACAAAAGGGTGAAGCTGTATAGTAGTGAATGCATTCTACAATTCTATTCAACTTGAAAATAAAAGTCTTGACTACGAACGATGCTAGAAATAGCGATTGGAAAACTGCGTTCGAAATGATTCAATCTCATTTTATAATGACGATACTTTTTTTTGTAAACATATGAAGAACTGTGTATATTGCAATATTTGCAATTGCTTATTGTATCTGTTTAGTTTTTATGCAAAGTAACGAAAGAGAAGAAAATTAATGAACAAGAGAGCAGTGAAGAATTATTGTATACAAAGTAATATTTGGCAGGGAAAGTCACTGGTGATAATTCACTAGGCGTGGCACCGTGATTGTGTGATTTTCGGGGATTCGGAGATCCAAATTTTTCTGGGGGTGACGCATAGATTTTCGGGGAAATACCCAAAAATTCGGGGATAGTGAAAGCTCTACTTGATTTCTAATCAGGAAAATCGAAATACTAAACCACACGAGAAGGAAAAGCTCCGACTTTTCGATTGACGCAATAAAGAATTGCCGTAAAAATAATTTAAAGTCGACCGAACGCCGCCGCCTCTGCCGGCGGTGGCGTTACGACTCTTCGGCGGCGTTCGACCGGGCCTCTCGTCGGCGGCGTTCGGTCGATCCGCCGGCGCGGCGCCGGGGTCTAGCTCTAGTTGACCAGCTCCGACAAAAAACGTTAACTAAGCGGACAGGTTTGCGTATCGACATGCTTGTGGAAAATTTTGCTAGCTCAACATCCATGTGCCTTTAGGCTTAGGGAGTTATTTGACCAGTCGCTATATAGAAAAGCCACTCATTACTTATAAATGAATCGAAATTTCAAAAAAGACCATCTTACGTATGGAGAGAATATTACAGTGGAATTGTCAAGTAAATAATTTGAATAGGTAAGTATAATAATAAGTAATCCTTCTTTTAATATACAACTTTGAGTAATTCCAGAACCACGCGCCTACATTTCTCCAGCCACTAAGTGGCAAAGGGGTTGGGGTCAAGAGTGTAATTTGTTATGGGACAGAGGGGGCAATTACCCCTCTAAGACCTCAGTTTTCCCCCAAACCCCAGTTTGCCCCCCCCCCCTTGCTGAACTTTATTTTCTAAAAATGTCAGTTTTTTTTAGTACATCTTTACCTTTTATATTACTAAATGGCTCGTTTTTCAGTTTTCTCTGTCATTTTCACTTAATTTGAGAAAGTTCTGGTAGGCCACTAGCCCCAGCTTTTCTGCATTTAAGACATGGCACCAATAAGTGCCATTTTTAGTGAAACGAAAAAAAGATCATTTCTTGTGTAGGTAGGATAAATAGTATTATGAAATAAGTTTGTTTTCATCAAAAAAATGATATAGATCTTTAATTCTTTGTTTTAATATTGAAAAAGATTTCCGTCCCGGGACATGCTTTAAAAAAGAAGCCTAGGAAATACTGAAAAACAAACACAGGATACCGATACCGATATACCGAAATGCCCGATACGATGTAAATGATATCAATACGCCCGATACCGATACTGCGATACTGATACGCCTGATACCACGTACAACCCTTTCCCAGTGACTACGGAGGGTCATATTATCATCAAAACCATATTTATTGGACCTTTGAACTATGTTAAACAAAATGGCTATTTCGAAATTTTTATACGACAACTTTGGGAGGAGGAGGCCTTTAGGGAGGGGGGGCTAGTTGCCATCCAATCTTTTCTGTTACTTAAAAAAGGCACTAGCAAATTTAGTTTCCGTTCTAATGAGCCATTAAATATCTTTCTACGATGTTCTTGTCATGCGCTAGCCCTGGTGGAAAAAAGAAAAAAAGAAAACAAAAAACAACAGGAGACAGATCACTGCTACCCATCCAAAAAAGTGATTTTCCTTGTTGTTCAAGGAGGGAGACTGTAATTTCCTTACTCAAGGGTTTTGACCATGTTGATAATAATGGTACAATTTTCATTTTGATCTGACGCCATTTTCAAAGGGTTGTAGTTTTTTTTTGAAATCCCCATAAATTTCTTTTCGCAATAAACTTTTACCTTTAAGACAAACCGAAATAAAAGTTACCATTCGTAAATCAATGTCAGGTGGGTATTTTTTTCACTAGGTAGTTTTTCTCTAAACACACTTTTAAACTTTTGTTTACTATGGACTGTGGTTCGCTCTTCACTAGGTTGCAGCTACCGCTGCAACCAAGATGACTCATTTTTCAGTTTTCATTGTCATTTTCAATTGATTTGGAAAAATTGGCGATACTCCTGTTTTAAACGATCTCTTTTATATACTGCAATGGAAACCAGTCACGAGAAATCCGTTTTGACGGGTTAATTCTAGACACCGCTATAGAGTAATGCAATGCATAGCGTGGTTTTCATTGCGTATGCGATATTTAAACTGTTGTTTTTTGGGGTTTAGGGGGCGGGAAGGTACCTAGGTTAGGGTGGGTTACGTAATAATATATGCTATGCTTTACCCTCTCCCACCCTCCTAATGTGCAAAAGTATAGCCCAAATTTGTTTCTTAACTATTATATATTAATACTATTTTATCTTATTTCATTAGCATTAACCGAACTAGCAGCATACAAGAGACTACGTTTAATACAGGAGTACAAAATTGGCTCCAAATTTGCCCCTCCCCCTCCGAGGATTTAGACAAAATTACGTGACTGCAGTTTACTCTTAGAAGACACAGCAAAACAAAACATTTTAAAAGGTATTCCCCTAAAGTCGAAGGACGCGGTTAGAGTAGTTCTTTTTATAATTGCAACAAATAAACAACAGATTAGACAGGCTTTGTATATGATTAAATAAAAAAAACAAGTTTTTTTAACTGAAAGTAAGGAACGACGTTAAAACTTAAAACGAACAGAAATTATTCCGTATATGAAAGGGACTGTCCCCTCCTCAACGCCTCGCTCTTTACGCTAAAGTTTTTTATTGTTTAAAAAAATAAGAGTTGTGAGAAAGTCAAACTTTAGCGTAAAGAGCGAGGCGTTGAGGAGGGACAGCCCTTTCAAGAAGGAAAAACTTAAGGAGTAGCATTTTTGAATTTTCTTTTTTTTAGGTTTAAATTTGCATTCATGACAATTTATTCCCCCCTAAATGATATCGAAGAACTATACTATCTAAAAATTGAGGTAGCCTAAATATTTCGCAGTTCATGTTATTGACTTACGAATAAAGTGAACATACTACTGGATGTCTTTTTTTATGCTCTTTCCAAAAAAATATAATAATCATTTTTGTAAGAATTGAATTTCAACTCAATCCCTATATATACCAATTCAGGGTATATATTTTCACATTAAGGGAGTGGGGGTACATTTTATTTCTAATGTAATTGTGAGGTCAGTTTAGAATTGGCTCCGAATTCTCCCCCTCCCCCCCTCCCAGGATTTAGACACAATTACGCGACTGCAGTTCACTCTTAAGACGAAGCAAAACAAAACATTTTAAAAGATATTTCCTTGGTCGAACCCCATAGATACAGGTTAGACATGCTCTGTTGTGAAAATATCTGCGCATCAATCAGGTTCTAGACGCTTTCCAACATGAATTTTGTAATAGTATTGATTCACGATTTTGGACAAAGAAAGTCAGTCAGTGTTTCCACTTCTCCCGATTTTTCGGGAGGTCTACCGAATTTCTAATCAATCTCCCGACAAAAAAAGAAGATACCGAATCTCCAGAAAACTGAATCCCCGAAACATTTTATTTTTGTGGACATTCTTTTTTTACCTGACCGTTGCCTGTGGTCTTTTAGGAATTTTTCCCAACGTCCCAGGCAATTGAGGCACCGCGATTTAAATTTATTGGCATAGGTATGAACATTGCCCATTATCCATTCCACAGTGGTTGCATTGATTTTCTGTCTTTGATCATTTAAACACCTTTAAGGTTTGTAATTAAATAATTATTTTCAATTTATAAACTAACCACAGGTGTTGGCTTGCACCAAGAAGATGGGAACTAGCACTATGTAGGTCCAGCTGATTCAGTAGGTTCAAAATGGTTCAAAGTTAATACAAATTTAAAGAAATATGACAAAAATTAGACTTTGTCTGCAGTTGCTCTGTAGAACTGAAGGTGTTTGCTTCAAATGATCCAATACAAGAAACAGAGACGAAAATTGCAGCATTTTGAAAACAATTTACAATTTTTGCTGGTTGACAAGTTAGTCCCATTCCTGAAAAATGTGCCGCATAAGAATGTTACTGATAAAGTAAGAGTGGGTAAGCAGAAAGTGACGAATATAGTCCACCAGGGCCTGTCAATGTGTTATAAAGCATAAAATCGCGAAGAAAGGATGAAAACAAGTACAATTAGTGGTCGAGAAGTGCCATTGACAAAGAATGACGTGAACATTCCGATAGTGCCAATGATGATGGAACAGTGACTCTGACAGCCGTGGATTACTGGAAATGGGCTTTGAGTGCGAGGGACCACCATGGAAACCAAACTTAGCAAAGTTTGTACAAAGCTTGTTTTCCATGCTATTTTCGAACGTAGCTTCAGAACGTAGCAGATACACTGACGGTTGACCAGCCCCTCAGAAAGAGGCTAAAAGGAGTAGTAGCGTATGCCAGCACAGCTGAGTTACTGCAAGATCAGAGGAGGCTGCTCACATAAAAAGCAATGCGATTGACACATATTATGAATGTAAAACGGTATATGTATCTGAAAGTTTTGCTATTTTTATACTTTTTTTCAGTTATATAAATACTACTGAGCTGCCACTTTGCGTTTTCTCTATCATTTGTGAATACCTCTGGGGTTGGTGGTAAAAAAAAAAAATTATCCACTTAGCTCAGACTCAATGGTCAAAGGCCTGGTGTCCGTAATTCGTCCAGATTTTCTGTCACCGTCCCGAACTTAGTGGGCCGTCGTGTGGAATCTCAAAGGGCAAGAAAAAGTAGGGGTCGAGGAAGAAAAATGTCTTAATTAAACAGCTTTAGAGTCTGAATGAAATGTAACTGCACTTAGTTTCAAAATTAAATAAATTTCAAGCTTCTAGCTGCTTGCTTTTGTCATGTTTGACAATGTTGATCGACGAATTTTCTTTCCGGGATTGCAGCTGGCTCTAGTAAATATGCACTCCAAACATTTAGAATGTAGTAGTTTATGCTCAAATCGCTCGAACACCTCCAAAAACTCAATACAAAATACAAAAAAACTTAAAATTTTACCTAATCCTGAGATCCGCCTCCCGATTTTCTCCCGAATCCTGAGAGCCATCTCCCGATTCTCTCCCGAAAATTGTTAAGATTTTACAGATTTTTTGAAAAGATAAGTGGAAACACTGAAGTCAGTCTCAATGGAATGATTTGTATACTTTATACGTTAGTTTATGTGTTTTTTTATGTTTTAATTAATTAAAATGGGAATAAACTCAGCTGTGATTTATAGTGAAAGGATTGGTATTGGTAACGCTGTAGACTTGTTACTTTAAACTCTCCGGAATGAAAAACAAAAGGAGTTGCATTTTTAAATTTTCTTTTTTTAGGTTTAAATTTGCATGTGTGACAATTTACTTCCCTCTATGATATAGAAGGATTAAATTATCTAAAAATTGTGGTAAATATTTCGCAGTTCTTATTATTACTTAACGAATAAAATGAACATACTACTTGATGCCTTTTTTTATGCTCTTTCCAAATATAGGCTAATAATGATTTTTGTCGGAAACGAATTTTACCCCTACCCCTATTTATACCAATTCAGGGTATATATTTGCATATTAGGGGGGTGGGGGAAAGTTTAATCTTACCTCTCATTTACATCATAAATAAAATTTATGGGGGGGGGTTATATATGGGGGGGGGGGGGGCTAAAATTCATTTCCGACAAAGACGATTATTATATTCGCAAAGAGCATGAAAAAAGGAATCGAGTGGCATATTCACTATATTCGTAAGTCAATAATATGATTTGTTAAGAATTTACACATTTTTTTCAGAAATTAATTTTACCCCTACCCATATATTTAACATTTCTGGTTATGTTTTTGCACATGAAGGGGGGGGGGGTAAATTATATTTATCATGTAATTGAGGCATGTTTAAACTCTACCCCCCCCCCTGACGTGCAAATATATACGCTGAATTGGTATATATAGTGGTGAGGATAAAATTCATTTCTGACAAAAATGATTATTAAATTTGGAAAGAGCATAAAAAAAGGCATTGAGTGGTATGTTTACTCTATTCATAAGTTAATAATCTGAGGTAAGTTTAAACTTTTCCCCCATCCCTAATATGCAAATATATACTCTGAATTAGTAGGCTATATATATATAGGGGTGGGGCTAAAATTCATTTCCGACAAAAATGATTATTATATTCGGATACTGGTGCGTGATATGGGCCTTTACAAGGAAACCAGTCACGAAAAACCCGCCAGACGGGTTAATTCAAGAGACCTATATAGAGTAATGCAATGCAAAGCGTGATTTTCAATGCTTAAACGATATTTAAACGGTTGTATTTTGGGGGTTCAGGGGGGGGGGGAAAGGTACCGAGGTTCGGTTACGTATTTAACATATGCTATGCTTCACCAACACCCCCCCCCCCCCCCCCCTACCCCCAATGTGCAAATATATAGCCCAAATTTGTTTATAAACTATTATATATTCATCCTGTTTTATTTTATTTCATTAGCATTAACCAAACTTGACTTTTTAGAAAGGCCCATATAATGCCCAAGTACCGTCCTTTTTTAAGTCAAAAGTAATTAGAAACCAACCAGCCACTAAGGGGGTATTTTCCAGGAAGGTCAGAAAAGTATTTACTGGGAGAGGGGGGGGGTATTTTCCTTGAAGGAAAATTCTGGGGGATGGGTAAAGGCCTAGACCCGTAGACAGCGAAAGGGCGAAGGGAACCCTATTAAAAGACTCAAAAAAGGAGAAATAAATATGGGTTTAATGGTTTGTGACGTCCGATTTAATTTGTTTTTGGTGCAACAAAACAGCTTTTTTTATAAAACATCTTGACAGGCATTTATATCATGACTTTAAAAAAACAAACAATTCCAATAAGTTTCAACATGTAAAGATTCTAACTTGTGTTTTACTAAATGAAATTGCCTCCCAGAATACTGAAAAACTGAGTATACTGCTGCACGAGAGTTCCCCAGAATACTGCTGCACGAGAGTTCAGTTAGACGAGGGTTCAGTTACACGAAGGTTCAGTTGAACGGTGGTAGAGTTACAAAGGGGTTCAGTTGCAAGGTGGTTCAGTTGTAAGGGGGTTCAGTTACAGAGGGTTAAGTTGCACGGGGATTGAGTTGCACGAGGGTTCAGTTAAATGGGGTTCAGTTGCACGAGGGCTCAGTTAAACGGGGTTCAGTTGCACGAGGGCTCAGTTACACGGTGGTTCAGTTGCACGGTGGTTCACTTACAAGGGCGTTCAGTTGCAAGGGGAGTTCAGTTTTACGTGGCCTCCGATGTTTGGGGTTCAGTTATACGGGGTTCAGTTTCAATGAAACCGAGATAAACTACCATGCATGTATATTTTTATTGAATAATTAATATATAGAGCTGGTTAGGTATTTACTATATACGTTCTGGGCGGCCTTCTTTCCATAATTTCCAATTTGTAACTAAAATTGATAATGACTTAAAATATGAAGAAGAAAATGAATTCAAAGGCTCAATCCTAAGGATGCAAAATTATGCTAAAGAGAACGTTTATATTAGTAAGACTTCAACGAAAATATAAACCTGTGAAAAAGATATAATCCGTTTACTTTTGTATCAAGTTTTGAAGATGGTTTTTTACCATCTTTTTTTACCTCTTTCTTTTACCCAGAAACCTTTTTTTTTTAACCAGAAACCCTTTACCAAAACCTTTTTTTAACCAGATAATTCTTGGGATACAATTTAGTTGTATAAGAACAATTTTTAATTATATTATTATAAGTAGAATTAGAAATAGGTATATTTTCCGCGGGGGAGGGGGCAAACGCATAAATCTGTAGTAAGTGACAGGATGAAGGAACCCCCAATTACAGATATAAAAAAGAGAAATAGACCTGGCTTTGAGTTTGTGACCTCCGATTTTCATTGTTTTTGTGAAAAGAAAACAGAGTATTTCTACGGATCATCTTGACAATAATTTATATAAAGACTTAAAAAAGCAAACAATTCTAACAAGGTTGAACATATAAAGATTCTAACTTGTGTTTTACCCAATGTAGGTACAGTGGTTGATTTGCACGGTGATTCAGTTGCACGAGGGTTCAGTTACACTGGGTTAAGGTGCACAGGGAACGAGGTGCACGTGGGTTCAATGAAATAGGTTTCAATTACATGCGGATTCAGTTAAATGGGGTTCAGTTGCAAGAGGGCTCAGTTACATGGTGGTTCTGGTACACAGTGGTCCAGTTACACGGGGGTTTAGTTACAAGGGGGTTCAGTTGCACGGGGAGTTCAGTTTTACGGGGCTTTCGATGCTTGGGGTTCAGTTATACGGGGTTTAGTTTCAATGAAACCGAGAAAAACTACCATGCATGCATTTTTTTATTGAATAATTAATATACAGAGCTGGTTAGGTATTTACTATTTACCTACCGGGTGGTGTTTTTTCCATAATTTCCTGTTTTAGTTTCCATAATTTTGTTCCTATAGTATTATATTTTCATCATATTTTGGTATATTTCATTAGGATTTACCTCACTTCACTTATTTGGTGTGGTTGCTATACCACGTGAGTACCTAAAGTTATTTTTTTTTACCCCTCCCCCCTCACGGGAAAAAACCTTTTGTAAACCCCCTCCCCCGGGGCTATAACTACGACCCCGGCTATAACTACTAATGCTCTAGCTACAACTACTACTGCTTGAGGGTTAGGCTTTATGAAACTAAATGAAAAGGTACTAGTTGCAATCTGGTTGTAGAAAGGGTGGATCAGGAACAGTGTTGCCACTACGAATTTTCAAAACCTGTGAAAAAAATGCCAAAAAACCTGTGACCACTTTTAGAGCGTGTTCAGGCATTCTTACTACAGTTTACATTTGTTACTCTCAAGTAGCAGCACTAGAATGCTACTAGCAAAGATACTTAAACCTGGGAAAATCTGCCTCTGGCCCGAAAACGCTTCATTGAAAATCGAAAGGCATGCTAACTAGCGATCTGTTCCCTGCAGGAGTTTCCACAGATATTTCCAGCTTTGACATTAACGCTACATATAAATTAAATGTAGTACTTTTCAATTTCAATAGTTGACAGAAAGATATCGTCATGAAAATGTCAACAGAGCAAAATTTTATATAAATACCGCTACCTATTTTAGTTGGAAAGTAAAGGACCAATCATCGAGACTCATTTTCACTTCGATAATTGCGTTAGTTACGCGAAAAAGATGCGAGTCGTTGATCTTCGGTAGCTATTAAAGATTTATGGGTGTGGCTAGGTCTGAACGGCTGCAGTAAAGAAATGTCTATTTTAACCTAAGATGACCTATATGGTCTTAAACTTGAAAATAAAATTGTTCAATCTGCATGGAAAAACGTATGATCACCTCTGCACGGTTTTGCGCATCGTGCAATTGCATCTTAAGTTCAGACACATATGATTTTCCTTAAAGACCATGTGCAAACCTGACAAAAATCCCAATTCCCAGACTAAAAATGTATTCGCAATACCAGGCAGGAACTATCAATTTTTTAGTTCGTGCATTTTCTATCAAATTTTGTAAGTTTCGCCCCATAGCGCAACTTATGATGAAGGAGATAGAATGGTAAATTACGTTGCTTAGATAGAAGTTCGCAAGATAATGGAAGGTAAAATAAAAAGATATAGGTTGTTGCAAAACAACTTTGTTAAGTTCAGTCTTCATTAACAGATTCCTCCACCAGATTCCAGTATCTAGAACAAAAGACGTCGATCACATTAACCACTCAGCCAACTGGGTGGTCATGTGGTTAAAATTTTTTAACGACTCCTCTATCTTGCCGTTTTCTGAACATTTACAAGTAGCCCTGAGCTACTTAAGGCAATTGTAGGGCTGAATTATCTAGCGAAAAAGTTTTCACTGCATTTTTGCTTAATTTAAGTTAAAATCATGCAGTATTCCTAAATTTTGAGCATTTCCAAACTTGAAGGACCAGAAATCTGCTTTAAAGAATTGTATTTAACTAACACAAAGCAAAACTTCTTGCAGAAGTAAAATAAGTTGGTAGATCATACAAAAAGAAAAGGGGTATTCGCACTTTAATTTTGCCGAGGTCTAAAGCAATCACTAGACATCAAACTTGGTCACTCACATACAGCTCTATACAACTAAGGTTATGATATTACAGTTTTCAAAAGGGCAACAGGGGAATGAATTTCAAGTTCTCACAAATCATATTTTCAAAGCACTCCACCTGTTTTCTTTGAAACCACGCTAAATTTTGATGATCCGAGTACAATTTCTGGCAACTTCTAATCTAAAGCAATAGGTACCGAAAATTAGCCAGCCACGTTCGTCTTGCACACAAGGTTTAAACTAGACCGCTTGCATATGATTCTCAAGTAAATGCTGCGATGTTTTCGAATGAAGAAAAAACAATTATCACTACTATGGTTGTTCAGGTCTTGGCAATCAAGATTGGCTTAAAAACACAACAATTTGATTGGTTGATATCATGATATTGATTGATAAGTCACAAGTGATCCGAGTCATAATTGGTTGATTTGATTGGTTGATATAATGATATTGGTTGATAAGTCACAACTGATCCGAGTCATGGTGTTATAAATTCCACTTGTTGCTTAAACCCTGCAAAAGAGAAAGATACTATCAACAGTATCTATCAATACTATCAACAGTATGAACCTAATGCTAGGTTCAGATGTATAAAATCTTCCTTGATGGTTGAAAGGAAATCTTTAGAGGCTGAAGGGAAATTTGTTCGAATGTAAAGAGATATTTTTCTCTAATTCCTATTTGGGAATCCTAAAGCAAGAATTTTGAAAAACTATAAAACATGTCCTAAGGCAATGCGGATTCTGGACCAAAACAACTAAATCAACTTACGCATTTTTTAGGTCTATTCTAGTTACCTGGCTTTTCTCAGTTATTTCCCTAATAATAATAATAATAATGTACTTATAACCCATGCCATACATTGTGAGTAAGACAAGAAAAAAAAAGAGAAAAAATGAAGTAAAATACTCTACAATGAAATTAACAAAACAGACGGACCAAAGGATGATGAGGCGAAAAACGCCAAAAAGATGAATCCGAAAGCCTTCCTTGCAGCACAGCCAACTTTGCTGTTACATCGAGAACTTCAAACTTACGAATTATTTTACCACTGCTATGCCAAGGGGGGGGGGGAGATAAAGTAGAACTTACAATATCTGAAATAAAAATACTGGATATGTTTGACGTCGTTATTTTTTAAAACGGGAAGACCAGAAAGGTAAAGGACAGAATGGTCACAAAAAGTAGAATATAGCCTACCCAGTTCTATTTTGTTATACTTCCCTCGATTGGTAGCAATCTTAGAAAAAACAATTTGAATTTCATTTTTAATATCACGAACAGTGTACTGGCGATGGCAAGAAATTGATTTAGTAACAGTGATACCCAACCATCGAAAACAGGAACAGAGGGTATAGTAAAACCGCAACGAACTAAGGGAACATTAGAAGAAGTTCAGCCATTAAAAACTAGAAACTCACAACTCTAAACATTAAGAAAAAGACCAATATTAGAAAATAAACAGGAAACTTTCTGAAATCTTAATAATCTAAGAATCTTTTAATAATCTCTACAATCTGATTCTTCTTGAAGAAACATTAAGTTTTTTCTTTCGTAATATTGAAAATTCTATCAACCTTATAAGATCGAGTTTAAAAAAAACAACTCGAAATCCTCTCGCGTCTTAAAGAAAAGCTTATTGGAACCCTTTATTTCCTTAAAGTACATCTTCAAACCTCACTTCTGATCAAAGTTATTTTTATTTAATCTGTTCTTGAAACTCATTCCAACGTTTTGGCCTAGTATCTACCGTAAGATAAGTCATTGGTTTATATTTATCAATCAAGTAACAATTCCCTCTCATATCTTTACGATTTAATGAGAAAAGACAATTGTTCTCTTCGAAAGGAAAAAAAAGATGAATTATCGTTGGTACGAGGAAAAATTACGAGCTGAACCTTTGCACTGGAGCTGGAATGCATAGAAGCAACGAAGTACTCACCCCATCAAAGTCAGTAGTCCATTCAGTGTTGGAGTGTGAGCTGTCAGGTTCGGCACAACAAGCATCTTCTTTATTCAAACCTGCCTTTATCCATTTGATAGCTTTATCCAGTAAATTACTTGGAACAGTCCAGGAAGCAGCTTTACCAGCTAGTTGTTTGGTCATCATCAATGCACAAACTGTCCCGGTGTTCAGCTTGTTATGCAGTCTCGTTTTCATGTGCGACAGGAAAGAGAACTGTCGCTTTGCAGCAGTGCTTGTATGGGGAAGACAACAGAGGTGCAACATAAAGGTCGACAGATCAGCAAACTTTTTCGCCAATATCGTTCTTTAGATGCAAAATACTCTTCGAGAAACCAGATGGTTGGTCGACCACATCTTGACCAAGATCAGATCGGCTCAACCTGAGCTCTTGCAGCTGACGGTTAATGCTTTCTCTGTTGCGCTCCACAATCGTTGCATCGCTTCCCAGAAGTGTAGAAAAGCGCACGAGAATGCAAATAATGAACACCTCTTCAGATCCAAGTGCAACGCAGGGATCCAAAATCTTAACATCGGACAAAATGGGATCTTCCCAGCTTATTCTTTGTCTCATCTGCTTGCAGAACCTCAGACAGTTGAACTTAAAGGCTTTGAGTGAGTCCTCAGCAATCCTTGACCCGCGTTCCTTCAGGTAACATTCGGTATTGGTGCCTAATTTCATGTCATCCAGTTCAAGATAGGTCGCGGGAACCAGGTCTATGGAGAAAGGTGATTCGCTACCAGTATCAGGCGTTTTCTTATGAACATTTGGAGTAATATTGCGTACGTCGTAATGAAGCTGCTCACGGATTCTTGTGTCACTGCTCTGAAAGTCAGTGTTTAGGGAGTTGGTAATCCCAAGAACGTGGGCAAGAAAATAGAGAGAGGCCTTCGTGACAGGATTGTTTAAAGCGTTGTATATTTTGAGTGCTTTCTCCTTGCTCGCCTTGTCTGCAGTGCCCTCGCCTATCGCGTGACCACAGTAAAACAATAACAAGGCATTCCAGGTTTCTAATAGCTGTCTGATGGGTGCTTCAAAGCTGAGCCATCTCTTAGAAACCACCGATAGCAACTGTATCACTTCAATTTTAGCAAAGTTCTGGTGGTCATGAAATTCTCCAATCCTCTTTGGACTATGGGTAATGTACTGTTTTGTATCATGCATAAAAGACTCTAACCAATCTGGCAAGGATTTAGATGCTACTGAAGCAGCAGCTTAAAAGACTTATACAAGAAGCTTAAAAGACACTTTTTACAATCTAATAACAGACAGATAATTTGTGCGAATTGGTTTATACAGGGAAAAAATTCAATAATATAAAAGCCTTTTCACTCCGACCTATCATCTTTTCAATTCAATTGAAATTCAAATGGTTGTTTCAAAATGGCCATGGCTG